>NC_080071.1:18939108-19016608 GCF_949987535.1 Balaenoptera acutorostrata | reverse complement strand
ACAGATGTCTGCGGCTTCAGGTGGGGAAACCTTCCCTCAAATATGCAACTCAGTTCCTAATAAGGCCTTCTAAAAAGCTTTTATTTAAAAGACTATTTTAAATCACACAGCAGTTTATTGGGAGGTTTTTTTTTTTTACTGTGAGGTTTTTATATGGAATATAAAGGCATAAAAAGAGAGTAGGCAACAGTTCTGCAATAAGGCAATAACTGTAAAAAGAAAATATTAGTCATTTAGAATTTGTAATATTCCAAAAAACTTTTAAGAGTTCAAATGTCTGGCCTCTGCTCACTCTGTCTGGCTTGAATGCTCTGGCTGTGTATTCTGCATACAGGAAATAATTCCTAACACAACAGTTATTGGAGAGTGTAGTCAGTATTTTCAGTGTGCACTGGTGGATGGATTTCTTTATCTCCTCTGGGAAGGATATGATCCAAAGGTTAGAAGAGGCTCAAATAAATTCTGTAGAGTTTGTGTGGTCTCTTCTGAATTATTCCAAAGCCTTCCTGTCTAGCTTCAACTCTGTTTCCCCTACTTTATGTTATCTCAATTACATACACAAAAAGCTAGAGGAAATAGTGTTTACTCGTTTGTAAGGGCATTAGAGATTCTTCAAAAGGAGATACCTGGAGTACTAAAGTACAGAATAGTAAAATGATGATAATGATAATATAGATCACGTATTGTTATGTTTGGATATAATTTTCCACGTACTTTATATTTTAGTGGAATAAGGAGGAAAGAGATAAGTGGTAATATTTTATGTATTTCTTTTTTCTAAATGTCTTAAAAAAAACTCGTAATCTTATATTATTTTATCTTTATATCTAAAAATAAAATCGTTTCCTGCAGAGATTTCATACAATGTTGCTAAGATGTAGAAATAGAGTCAACGAAGCTGGGATACATAATAATTAGGTAAAAAACGGAAGATTAATTCACAACAGTGCCTATTACGTAGTAAAAATGTAAAGTATATTTATATATTTGATTGGCTTAAAACAGGGATCCCTAAGGTCCTTTGAAGCTGGTTTCACCTTCCTTCTTCCCATTTCCCACCAACTCCTTTTATATCCCATGCCCCAACCCCTGGAACTTTTCTGTTTCTGCAACATATCTTGGCTTTCTATGGTCAAATATCTTGCACACACTCTAGCCCTTACCAGGCCCCAACATGTTTCATTCCTTTTTACCTAGAAAATTTCCACTCATCTTCAAGATCTCAGCTTTAAGAAGCTTTGTATGTCTTCTTCACATAAAGTTAGTTGCTTTGGTCCTATAGGCTCCACCAGAACTTTGGCCATACCATTTCTTTAACTCTTGTAATAATTTATATTGAAAATTATCTGTCTACCTATGTCTTCCCAACTAGGATTTGAGCTCTTTGAGGACTAAACTCAACACCCAGCATAATGCCCCATATAAAGTAGACAATCCATAAAATATTTGGTGAATAGAACACTAACAAACTATTCACAGCAGTGAATAAAGATTAAGGATATAGTCAAAGTGCCTCCATTCTCTGAATGAATTTCAGGACTATCTTGTTTACCTTGATGACAGAGACTCGGGTATTTCAGGTATAATTGAAGATGGCCTTGAATTTCATAGCTTCTATGATTTTATCAACTTTTTTGTGAAATAATATTCATACAATTAAATGTATTTAGATGGCCTTGATTTTCATAGCTTCAATTTTTTACCAACTTGAGAATAATGTATATGTAATTAAATATACTGAATTTAAGTGCAATTCGTTGAACTTTGCCAAATGTATATACCTTACAACCTGTGTAACTTATAACCCTATCACAATATAGAACATTTCTATCACCCAAAAAGTTTCCTCACTCCCCTTTCACTCAGTCCACTCCACGCCACTCACCTGGGCAACCATTACTCTTACAGTTATTGATATAGATTAGTTTTGAGTCTTCGAGGACTTGATATAAACAAAATCATAAATACACACTTTTTTTGTGTCTGGCTTTTTTGCTCAGGTGGTTATCAGAGTATTGCTCATTTTTATTACTTAATAATATTCCATTATATGAATATATAACATTTTGCTTATCCACTCACCAGTTGATGGGCATTTGGGTTGTTACTAGGTTTTAGTATTATGAAGAAAGCTGTTATGAATATTTGTGCATGTCTTTTTGTTATTTTTTAAATTTCTTCTGGATAAATACCTAGGAGTCAAATTGTTAGGTCATGTGATAAACGTATATTTAGCTTTATAAGAAATTACCAAAATATTTTCTTAAGTTTTTATACCATTTTATACTCCCACCAGCAATGTTTGAGAGTTCTAGTTGCTCTGTGGCCTGGGCCAGTTGTGTGAAAAATGCCATTGGTATTTTGAAGGAACTGCATTGAATCTGTAGAGATTGCTTTGAGTAGTATGGACATTTTAACAATATTGATTCTTCCAATCCATGAGCACTGTATATATTTTCATTGATTTATGCTGTCTTCAATTTCTTTCCTCAGTGTTCTATAGTTTTCAGAGTACAGGTCTTTCACCTCTTTGGTTAAATTTATTCCTAGGTATTTTGTTCTCTTTAATGCAGTTGTAATGGGATTGTTTTCTTCGTTTCTCTGATAGCTTGTTATTAGTGTGTAGAAATGTCACTGATTTCTATACATTGATTTTGTATCCTGCAACTGTACTGAATTCATTTATTAGTTCTAACAGTTTTCTGGTAAGGTCTTTAGTGTTCTATATATATAGTACCATCTCATTTGCAAAGAGTGACACTTTACTACTTTTTTCGTTTGAATGACTTTTCTTTTTCTTGCCTAATTGTTGTGGCTAGGACTCCAATACTATGTTGAATAAAAGTGGCAAAAGTGGGCATCCCTGTCTTTTTCCTGATCTTAAAGAAAAAGTTTTTATAGCTTTTCATCATTGAGTATTATGTTAGCTGTGCGTTATCATACGTAGCCTTTTTTATGTTGGGATATGTTTCTTCGATTCCCACTTCGTTGAGTGTTTTTACTATAAATGTTGAATTTTGTCAAGTGCTTTTTCTGCATCTATCGAGATGATCATATGACGTTTTATTCTTCATTTTGTTAATGCAGTGTATCATACTGATTGATTTGCAAATGTTAAACCATCCTTGCAGCCCTGGAATGAATTCCACTTGATGGTGGTGTATGATCCTTTTAATGTATTATTGAATTTGGTTTGCTAATATTTTGTTGAGGATTTTTGCATCTGTATCATCTATTACCAAGGCTATTGGCCTGTAATTTTCTTTTTCTATGAATGTAAGTTATACGCAAATACTATGCCATTTTATATAGGAACTTAAGCATCTGTGGATTTTGGTCTTCATGGGGGTCCTGAAACCAATTCCCCACCTTCATTGTAATGAGAGTCATCAAGGATGCAGAGTTCCAGAAAATAATTTTATTCTTAACCTAGCTGGATATTCTGCAACATGGCTCCACTGATGACTCCTTGACTCTCTCTCAACTGTTACTATACTAGTCCACTTCTTACCTCTCTGGTTATCCTCACAGGCAAATTGTCCTCTGTCCCCTACGATTTGTCTCTTAGCCCCCATCTCTTCTTTAATTCAGGTAGCTTGAGTGATGCCATACATTTTATTATCTTCAACTACCATTGTATAGGTCAGGGTTTTTTAAGGAGACAGAAACTACATCAATTATTTTAATAGAAAAAAAATGAAACAATTGTTAAGTGGCTCTTAGAAAGCTAAAAAGACAAAAGGGGGACACTTTCTGTGGTTACACCTAGGCTGGGGACCAAAGGGAATCATTAAAGCTCAGGTGCTAGGAGGACAGCCTGTGGAAATGACTTGGACCTTTGAGGACAGACCACTTCTCGGCTAGTACTGGTGTTTAAGAGCTTGAAGGAGAAGTCCCACTGGACTGGGACTCAGTCTTCTGAAGACAAAGCATGGTCTGGTTGATGCTGAGTTTTCTGAGAGGAGTAAAATGAGGCTGATTTTAATAGCTTAGAAAAATTGCAAACTGCAATCAACCGCTACTCAAGGAATCAGCTGTCACTACCAGGTTGAAGAGCTATCACCTAACTGAACTCAGAAGCAAACAGGAAAGAGTAAGTCTTTTTTACCCATCCAGACTTAAAGATATTCTCCAGTGCTTCTTTTTGGCAAAATATAACGGGGACCAACTGGCAAAGAATAAATGAGTTCAACCTCAGTATCAGAAAGCAGAATATTGAAGTGAGGGTTTGACGCTAGAAGACAGTAGTATAATAATCACTATGGTCCAGACGTTGGCTACCCAACATCTATACACACTTTTCTACATCAACTTGACTTCAGTATAATAATAGAAACCACTTTATTCTTTGACTCAACAAAATTCTTTGTATGTTCAAAGACACTTCCAACCCATTTCAAAACAAGTAGGTGCCACGTCCCAAAAGTCTTTGTATTTGTCTCTGAGAGATAACTATGCATCCATGTCAGCTGAGGAGGAGCTAGGAGCCATCTGCAGCCTAGTTCCCATGGTCCAGCAATCATCATGTAATCACAAAAATCTCTGAAGATTCTTAACCCAGAATAGTCTCTGTCACTGATATGCTACCCCAGGATCACAAAGTGCATGGTTACTGAAAAGAAGATTCTGGTACCTGGAATAAGGTACAATGATTACTTGATGGACTATTATGCAAAATTTAAAAATATGTAGAAAAAGCAACCCACACATGTAAACAAGATCTGGGGAAATGTTTCAGAAAGTTAACTGAAAATAAGAGAACATTATATGTAGAGAGGTGAAGGAAGAGGAAAAGAGGGAGTAGGGGAGAGTGGGGAGGAGAAGAGGGAAGAATAAAGAGGAATGAAAAAAGAATGAAGAAAAAAAAAAGCATCTCTTAAAGCGGTAGTAGTAGTTACCTCTGAGAGGGACTATTATGAGTAAAATTTTACAAATTTTCCATGGAGGGCATATACTATTTTTACAATCAGAAGAAACTGCATATAAGAAAAAAAATCGGGGGGATTGGAGAAGATGGCGGAAGAGTAAGACGCGGAGATCACATTCCTTCCCACAGATACAGTAGAAATACATCTACACGTGGAACTGCTCCTACAGAACACCCACTGAACGCTGGCAGAAAACGTCCGACCTCCAAAAAGGCAAGAAACTCCCCCCGTACTTGGGTAGGGCAAAAGAAAAAAGAAATAACAGAGACAAAAGAATAGGGACGGCACCTGCACCAGTGGGAGGGAGCCGTGAAGGAGGAAAGGTTTCCACGCACTAGGAGCCCCTTCGCGGGCGGAGACGGCGGGGGGCGGAGGGGGGAAGCTTCAGAGCCTCGGAGGAGAGCGCAGCCACAGAGGTGCGGAGGGCAAAGCGGAGAGGTTCCCGCACAGAGGCTCGGCGCCGAGCAGCACTCACCAGCCCGAGAGGCTTGTCTGCTTCCCCGCCGGGGCGGGCGGGGCTGGGAGCTGAGGCTCGGGCTTCGGTCGGATCGCAGGGAGAGGACTGGGGCTGGCAGCGTGAACACAGCCTGAAGGGGTTAGCGCACCACAGCTAGCCCGGAGGGAGTCCGGGAAAAAGTCTGCGGCTGCCGAAGAGGCAAGAGACTTTTTCTTGCCTCTTTGTTTAGCGGCGGGCAAGGAGAGGGGATTCAGAGCGCCGCCTAAACGAACTCCAGAGAAGGGCGCGAGCCGCGGCTATCAGCGCGGATCCCACAGCAACAGGGGCGCAGAGGGAAAATCGGAGAGACTCCCTCACAGAGGCTCGGCGCCGAGCGGCGCTCACCAGCCCGAGAGGCTTGTCTGCTCCCCCGCCGGGGCGGGCGGGGCTGGGAGCTGAGGCTCGGGCTGCGGTCGGATCGCAGGGAGAGGACTGGGGCTGGCGGTGTGAACACAGCCTGAAGGGGTTGGCGCACCACAGCTAGCCGGGAGGGAGACCAGGAAAAGGTCTGCAGCTGCCGAAGAGGCAAGAGACTTTTTCTTGCCTCTTTGTTTCGCTGCGCGCAAGGAGAGGGGATTCAGAGCGCCGCCTAAACGAGCTCCAGAGAAGGGCGCGAGCCACGGCGATCAGCGCGGACCCCAGAGACGGGCGTGAGACGCTGGGGCTGCTGCTGCTGCCTCCAAAAAGCCTGTGTGTGAGCACAGGTCACTCTCCACACCTCCCCTCCCGGGAGCCTGTGCAGCCCGCCACTGCCGGGGTCCCGGGATCCGGGGACAACATCCCCGGGAGAACGCACTGCGCGCCTCGAGCTGGTGCAACGTCACGCCGGCCTCTGCCGCCGCAGGCTCGCCCCGCCTCCTCCGTACCGCTCCCTCCCCGCGGCCTGGGTGAGCCAGAGCCCCTGAGGCAGCTGCTCCTTTAACCCCGTCCTGTCTGGGCGGGGAACAGACGCCCTCAGGCGACCTACACGCAGAGGCGGGTCCAAATCCAAAGCTGAGCCCCAGGAGCTGTGCGAACAGGGAAGAGAAGGGGAAATCTCTCCCAGCAGCCTCAGAAGCAGCGGATTAAAACTCCACAAACAACTTGATGTATCTGTATCTGTGGAATACCTGAATAGACAACGAATCATCCCAAATTCAGGAGGTGGACTTTGGGAGCAGGAGATATTATTTTTCCCCTTTTCCTTTTTTTTGTGAGTGTATATGTATATGCTTCTGGGTGAGATTGTGTCTGTATAGCTTTGCTTTACAATAGCTTTATTTTACTTCACTATATTATAGCCTCTTTCTTTCTTTCTTTCTATTTTTTCTCCCTTTTACTCTGAGCTGTGTGGAAGAAAGGCTCTTGGTGCTCCAGCCAGGCATCAGGGCCGTGCCTCTGAGGTGGGAGAGCCAACTTCAGAACACTGGTCCACAAGAGAGCTCCCAGCTCCACGTAATACCAAACGGCAAAAATCTCCCAGAGATCTCCATCTCAACATCAAGACCCAGCTTCACTCAACGACCAGCAAGCTACAGTGCTGGACACCCTATGCCAAACAACTAGCTAGACAGGAACACAACCCCATCCATTAGCAGAGAGGCTGCCTAAAATCAAAATAAGGCCACAGACACCCCAAAATACACCACCAGACGTGGACGTGCCCACCAGAAAGACAAGATCTAGCCTCATCCACCAGAACTCAGGCACTAGTTTCCTCCACCAGGAAGCCTACACAACCCACTGAACCAACCTTAGCCGCTGGGGACAGATACCAAAAACAACGGGAACTACGAACCTGCAGCCTGTGAAAAGGAGACCCCAAACACAGTAAGATAGGCAAAATGAGACGACAGAAAAACACACAGCAGATGAAGGAGCAGGCTCAAAACACACTGGACTTAACAAATGAAGAGGAAATAGGTAGTCTACCTGAAAAAGAATTCAGAATAATGATAGTAAGGATGATCCAAAATCTTGGAAACAGAATAGACAAAATGCAAGAAACATTTAACAAGGATGTAGAAGAACTAAAGAGGAACCAAGCAATGATGAAGAACACAATAAATGAAATTAAAAATACTCTAGATGGGATCAATAGTAGAATAACTGAGGCAGAAGAAAGGATAAGTGACCTGGAAGATAAAATGGTGGAAATAACTACTACAGAGCAGGATAAAGAAAAAAGAATGAAAAGAACTGAGGACAGTCTCAGGGACCTCTGGGACAACATTAAACGTGCCAACATTCGAATTATAGGGGTACCAGAAGAAGAAGAGAAAAAGAAAGGGACTGAGAAAATTTTTGAAGAGATTATAGTTGAAAACTTCCCTAATATGGGAAAGGAAATAGTTAATCAAGTCCTGGCAGCACAGAGAGTCCCATACAGGATAAACCCAAGGAGGAACACGCCAAGACACATATTAATCAAACTGTCAAAAATTAAATATAAGGAAAACATATTAAAGGCAGCAAGGGAAAAAAAATAAATAACACACAAGGGAATCCCCATAAGGTTAACATCTGATCTCTCAGCAGAAACTCTGCAAGCCAGAAGGGAGTGGCAGGATATACTTAAAGTCATGAAGGAGAAAAACCTACAACCAAGATTACTCTACCCAGCAAGGATCTCATTCAGATTCGATGGAGAAATTAAAACCTTTACAGACAAGCAAAAGCTGAGAGAGTTCAGCACCACCAAACCAGCTTTACAACAAATGCTAAAGGAAATTCTCTAGGCAAGAAACACAAGAGAAGGAAAACACCTACAATAACAAACCCAATACATTTAAGAAAATGGGAATAGGAACATACATATCGATAATTACCTTGAATGTAAATGGATTAAATGCTCCCACCAAAAGACACAGGCTGGCTGAATGGATACAAAAACAAGACCCATACATATGCTGTCTACAAGAGACCCACTTCAGACCTAGGGACACATACAGACTGAAAGTGAGGGGATGGAAAAAGATATTCCATGCAAATGGAAATCAAAAGAAAGCTGGAGTAGCAATTCTCATATCAGACAAAATAGACTTTAAAATAAAGACTATTACAAGAGACAAAGAAGGACACTATATAATGATCAAGGGATCGATCCAAGAGGAAGGTATAACAATTGTAAATATTTATGCACCCAACATAGGAGCACCTCAATACATAAGGCAAATACTAACAGCCATAAAAGGGGAAATTGACAGCAACACAATCATAGTAGGGGACTTGAACACCCCACTTTCACCAATGGACAGATCATCCAAAATGAAGATAAATAAGGAAACACAAGCTTTAAATGATACATTAAACAAGATGGACTTAATTGATATTTATAGGACATTCCACCCAAAAACAACAGAATACACATTTTTCTCAAGTGCTCATGGAACATTCTCCAGGATAGATCATATCTTGGGTCACAAATCAAGCCTAGGTCAATTTAAGAAAATTGAAATCGTATCAAGTATCTTTTCCGACCACAATGCTATGAGACTAGATATCAATTACAGGAAAAGATCTGTAAAAAATACAAACACATGGAGGCTACACAATACATTACTTAATAATGAAGTGATTACTGAAGAAATCAAAGGGGAAATCAAAAAATACCTAGAAACAAATGACAATGGAGACACGATGACCCAAAACCTATGGGACGCAGCAAAAGCAGTGCTAAGAGGGAAGTTTATAGCAATACAAGCCTACCTCAAGAAACAGGAAACATCTCGAATAAACAACCTAACCTTGCACCTAAAGCAATTAGAGAAAGAAGAACAAAAAAACCCCAAAGCCAGCAGAAGGAAAGAAATTATAAAGATCAGGTCAGAAATAAATGAAAAAGAAATGAAGGAAACAATAGCAAAAATCAATGAAACTACAAGCTGGTTCTTTGAGAAGATAAACAAAATTGATAAACCATTAGCCAGACTCATCAAGAGAAAAAGGGAGAAGACTCAGATCAATAGAATTAGAAATGAAAAAGGAGAAGTAACCACTGACACTGCAGAAATACAAAAGATCATGAGAGATTACTACAAGCAACTCTATGCCAATAAAATGGACAACCTGGAAGAAATGGACAGATTCTTAGAAATGCACAAACTGCCGAGACTGAACCAGGAAGAAATAGAAAATATGAACAGACCAATCACAAGCACTGAAATTGAAACTGTGATTAAAAACCTTCCAACAAACAAAAGCCCAGGACCAGATGGCTTCACAGGCGAATTCTATCAAACATTTAGAGAAGAGCTAACACCTATCCTTCTCAAACTCTTCCAAAATATTGCAGAGGGAGGAACACTCCCAAACTCATTCTACGAGGCCACCATCACCCTGATACCAAAACCAGACAAAGATGTCACAAAGAAAGAAAACTACAGGCCAATATCACTGATGAACATAGATGCAAAAATCCTCAACAAAATACTAGCAAACAGAATCCAACAGCACATTAAAAGGATCATACACCATGATCAAGTGGGGTTTATCCCAGGAATGCAAGGATTCTTCAATATACGCAAATCAATCAATGTGATACACCATATTAACAAATTGAAGGAGAAAAACCATATGATCATCTCAATAGATGCAGAGAAAGCTTTTGACAAAATTCAACACCCATTTATGATAAAAGCCCTGCAGAAAGTAGGCATAGAGGGAACTTTCCTCAACATAATAAAGGCCATATATGACAAACCCACAGCCAATATTGTCCTCAATGGTGAAAAACTGAAACCATTTCCACTAAGATCAGGAACAAGACAAGGTTGCCCACTCTCACCACTATTATTCAACATAGTTTTGGAAGTGTTAGCCACAGCAATCAGAGAAGACAAAGAAATAAAAGGAATCCAAATCGGAAAAGAAGAAGTAAAGCTGTCACTATTTGCAGACGACATGATACTATACATAGAGAATCCTAAAGAGGCTACCAGAAAACTCCTAGAGCTAATCAATGAATTTGGTAAAGTAGCAGGATACAAAATTAATGCACAGAAATCTCTTGCATTTCTATACACTAATGACGAAAAATCTGAAAGTGAAATTAAGAAAACACTCCCATTTACCATTGCAACAAAAAGAATAAAATATCTAGGAATAAACCTACCTAAGGAGACAAAAGACCTGTATGCAGAAAATTATAAGACACTGATGAAAGAAATTAAAGATGATACAAATAGATGGAGAGATATACCATGTTCCTGGATTGGAAGTATCAACATTGTGAAAATGTCTCTACTACCCAAAGCAATCTACAGATTCAATGCAATCCCTATCAAACTACCACTGGCATTTTTCACAGAACTAGAACAAAAAATTTCACAATTTGTATGGAAACACAAAAGACCCCGAAGAGCCAAAGCAATCTTGAGAACGAAAAATGGAGCTGGGGGAATCAGGCTCCCTGACTTCAGACTATATTACAAAGCTTCAGTAATCAAGACAGTTTGGTATTGGCACAAAAACAGAAATACAGATCAATGGAACAGGATAGAAAGCCCAGAGATAAACCCACACACATATGGTCAACTTATCTTTGATAAAGGAGGCAAGCATATACAGTGGAGAAAAGACAGCCTCTTCAATAAGTGGTGCTGGGAAAATTGGACAGGAACATGTAAAAGTATGAAATTAGAACACTCCCTGACACCATGCACAAAAATAAACTCAAAATGGATTAAAGACCTAAGTGTAAGGGCAGACACTATCAAACTCTTAGAGGAACACATAGGCAGAACACTCTATGACATACATCACAGCAAGATTCTTTTTGACCCAGCTCCCAGAGAAATGGAAATAAGAACACAAATAAACAAATGGGACCTAATGAAACTGAAAAGCTTTTGCACAGCAAAGGAAACCATAAACAAGACCAAAAGACAACCCTCAGAATGGGAGAAAATATTTGCAAATGAAGCAACTGACAAAGGATTAATCTCCAAGATTTACAAGCAGCTCATGCAGCTCAATAACAAAAAAATGAACAACCCAATCCAAAAATGGGCAGAAGATCTAAATAGACATTTCTCCAAAGAAGATATACAGATGGCCTACAGACACATGAAAGAATGCTCAACATCATTAATCATTAGAGAAATGCAAATCAAAGCTACAATGAGATATCATCTCACACCGGTCAGAATGGCCATCATCAAAAAATCTAGAAACAGTAAATGCTGGAGAGGGTGTGGAGGAAAGGGAACCCTCTTGCACTGTTGGTGGGAATGTAAATTGATACAGCCACTATGGAGAACAGTATGGAGGTTCCTTAAAAAACTACAAATAGAACTACCATACGACCCAGCAATCCCACTACTGGGCATATACCCTGAGAAAACCATAGGTCAAAAAGAGTCATGTACCAAAATGTTTATTGCAGCTCTATTTACAATAGCCAGGACATGGAAGCAACCTAAGTGTCCATCGACAGATGAATGGATAAAGAAAATGTGGCACATATATACAATGGAATATTACTCAGACATAAAAAGAAATGAAATGGAGGTATTTGTAATGAGGTGGATGGAGTTAGAGTCTGTCATACAGAGTGAAGTAAGTCAGAAAGAGAAAAACAAATACAGTATGCTAACACATATATATGAAATCTAAGGGAAAAAAAAAAAAAAAAGGCCATGAAGAACCTAGTGGCAAGACGGGAATAAAGACACAGACCTACTAGAGAATGGACTTGAGGATATGGGGAGGGGGTGGGGTGAGATGTGACAGGGTAAGAGAGTGTCATGGACATATATACACTACCAAATGTAAAATAGATAGCTAGTGGGAAGCAGCCGCATAGCACAGGGAGATCAGCTCGGTGCTTTGTGACCACCTAGAGGGGTGGGATGGGGAGGGTGGGAGGGAGGGAGATGCAAGAGGGAAGAGAAATGGGAACATATTGTATATGTATAACTGATTCACTTTGTTATAAAGCAGATGCTAACACACTATTGTAAGGCAATTATACTTCAATAAAGATGTTTGAAAAAAAAAAAAAAAAAATCAAAGGTGCTCCACTTGGGTGAGGTGATTTCTTTCAGACAGGAAGCCTCGCTAAGCTCTTGGGAAACAATAGGTTCCTCTAAAATGGGAGCAAGTCCTATGTTTTTAGTCTAACTTCCGTAAAGCCTTTAGAACAGTGTCATGCTCAGATAAGCACTCAACAAATAGATAGAATTGGAGTTATTATTCCTTCTTTATAAAATTCTGGTGTCAATAATTTTGACAGATTAATAAATATTTGTTAGAATCAGCAGCAGAAATTATATCTTTATGTAGATTTTCCCTAAACTTAAATAACAGAAAAGAAATATTATCATTATGTTGCCAAAAAATTTCAGTAATCACATTTATTGAAATTTTAAGTGGAATTATTGTTGAATGAACCATTATACCAAAGAATGACCATGTCTTAGGCCACCTGTGATTTTGCATTTTTTTCTACCTATATATATCTCCTTCCTATGAAAATAAAGAACCTGTATGTTGAGTGAGAAAAAAAGCAATTTTCTGCAGAGGTTAATTTCTGTGGGCTCACTACTAGAAGTGGTGTAGGTAGATATAAATTCTTATTTGTATTTAAGTGGAGGATATTTTGTTTGTTTTTGGTGTAACTAATTTAGTAGTATATTGGTTGGCTTGAGCTATCATTCCGGTGGTCACTGTATTTGAGATAAAATAATCTATAAGAGGAAAAGGCAATGCAAGCTCTCCTTGAACTTCCCTCAAAGTTTGGAAGATAAGATTGTGAAAGGCTTCTCCCTGCTACATAAAGAAAGAGAAGGTAGCCTCATAGCTCCAAATATTCAAAACAGCCCTATAGGTAGCATGCTTATTATACCAGTGTTCATGTAGAAAAAAGTTAGTGATGATTATATCCAACACTAATCCTTTGCCATAAAAATTAATTTTAACATCTAAAGAGAAACATGGTAAGAATGTCATCTAGGACTCAAGCTTGTTGACCTCTGTAAATTCTTTCTACTGAATGTTATCGTATTTTGCCATTGCCTTGGGAGATTTGATAGTAATGGGAAAAGTCTGAATTAATGTATAGGTGGTATATGATGTTTAAGTTAAACTAGAATATTTCAAGCCAGCATGTTTTGCTACTTGGATGGAGGAAGGATGTAAATTCTATGATGTTGTCATTGTGAGGACTCGTGAATAGGCCATTGTGATAATGTACCACCCTGTCATTGAAGAAACGCAAGATTTAACATGTACCTTTAAATGTATATATGTGTATATATGTATACATATACATACATATTTTATAAAATAAAAATGAATATATAGTTTTTCTTCTTCTGGTTATTTCCCTTTTAAACAATCTAGCAAATAATTTAGTTGAGATTATTGCTCTAATTTGAAAAGAACTTTGAATTTTGGCACAAAAACTACTTAATCAGACAGACTTTTGTTTGGATTATGTTATTTGTCTTTTATTTACTTTTATTAAGTAATAATAAACCAAAATAAACCACACACAAAGTGCTTGTGCTCTTAAATATCTTCAGTGAATTTAAAGGATTATAGAAGTAAAGAATCGTTTAGGAAGACTTTATTTGAGCAACAGGACGAGGAACAATATGCCTATCTGTCAGAATTAAGCAGTTTTATATTTTGCTCCACTAAATCTGTCCTTGGTTAAATAAGAAGGAACAAAAGTATCCAAAGCAATAAATTTGGATATGTAAAACTTTCATAAATAGACTCCATAGTTGAAAAATGTTAGAAAGGGTTAAATATCTTGTTCCATTTTGTATTTAAAAATTTTTTTAATCCTTTAAGTGAGAATTGTTTTTTTAAAAAATCACTGACACCAAACATCTGCTTCTTCAGCTCATCTGCAACTGAGTAAAACAGAAAGACAGGAAAAAAAAAGAATACCAACTTTGCACAGTAATGCCATTAAAAAAAAAAAAGATAAAATCTTAATATCGCTCTTAAAACTTTGCATGTATATACTGAAAAATTAAGCAAATGAAAAAATCCCAAATTGTAAGAAGTGAGTAAAAAGAGAAATTACGAAGATGAAATGCTAACAAGAGCAGTCTGGTCAATTCCAATGAATGGGGTAGAATAAAACTGTAAATCAGAAACTAAACCACACTGCAAAAATTGTTGCTCCAACGAAGCAAAATGAACCCAACTATTTTTTTTGTGCACTTTAAGCCAAATACCTTAGAGAACTTCTTCAAATTATAATACTATGTATGCTCCTCATCAACATACTCTAAACCCAAACTGAACTGAGCTAACACTTCTTTCTATTTATACTTTCACTCAATCTCAGGAAGAAAGTAATTAATCAACCAATATAACCAGTTATTTGGAATCACCTAATAAAACAGCTGAGAGTAGGGATATGTCCACTTTTCAACCAGCCATTTTGTCATCTAAGAGAAGCTGTGTTAAATGGAATAGTTTCAAAGGGAAGTTCTATTGATCTAACCCATTTTAGCTCTTATTAAGAATTAATGCAGTAGAAACCAGTAAAGAGATCTAGAAGAATGTGCACTAGTAAAGACGACATCTAACTGTGTGCCAATATAAAGTTATCTCTAAAAAGCTTCTATCAACCAGCCAAAAGCCAATCAACCATCATCATCCCTAAAGAAATTGAGGATGTTAGTCAAAATGCTTATGTCACTAAAAGATAAAAGGGTGGATTCTTGTAGTCATGGTAGTCATGTTGGCCCTGTTTACATGACTATTGTCTCTAGGCATCTCCATGCTTTTGCCCAAAGATAGGTATGTAGCAGATATTTTACAAGGTGATACCACTATTCTTTATGTAACTTTGAAAAATATTAATCAATATTTCCTATTCCTGATTATGATATTTTCTAATTGCTTCATAATAAAGTGAGTTGTTTGAGTTTAAGAACATAACTAACTATAAGAAAGGGACTTTTACTTTCTTTGCCTCATTATTTCTATTTTACAGAAACAAAAGTGAATACCGCTAGTTATACCGAGCAGGGATATTTTAAGGATCAATGGCATGGGTTACAGAGCTCTCAAAGAATGGTGCTATGGAAATACTACATCCTATTGCTACATTTTTAAGCAAAAGGGATCTCAGGCCCTTCAGAGAGTTGGATAATCCCTTCAAATCCTTAAAGATTTGAATAATAGCTATAAGTAATACTGGTGTTTAGTAAATATAACTTGATAACTGTATAAAGATATAATCCCTTGTGACTATGCTTTCAAAAAGAAAAGTGAAGGAAACAAAAAGTTATAATAGTTAGATTTCATCAAATCATGTGAAAAAGTGAAAAGGCAGCTTGCATGCTAAAGAGACTTTGGGGAAATGTTGAGGATGGAAGGAATATAAAAAAATAGTACAGTGGAGGGGGTCAAATAGACATGTGGGCTGTGTCAAAACAAAGCAAAGAATTAAAAGGCATCACGAACAGTGATCCACAGAGTTATGAGAGCAGGCATTAGCGATGCTAATAGATACTTAGGAGACACATTTGTCAAGATGGATGTTAATCCTGACGTTTGGCCACAACAAGTGTGTATCTGGGCTGCTTTGCCACCATGCTATAGTGGTTAGAAATGTGGTCTCTGGTTCCAGACGCTCCAGATTCAAATCCCAACTTAGCCATATACTGGCTGTGTGACATAGACATGACACCCACTTTCCCTCAGCCTTCATATCTTCATCTGTAAAATGGAAATAATATTACTGTCTATTTCTGAAGAATTTCGTGTGGGTTGAATGAGTTATCATATGCTAATGTACGTTGAGTGCTTAAAACAGTAGTGTCTGTGTGTGTGTATTATTAGACATTTTGAGACAGAGACACTAATATTTGTGAACAATGTTATATCATTAGTCAGCGAGCCAACAATTAATCAAGTATTTACAGATCACTCACAATGGGTTCAAAATTTACAGAGATATCAAGATGGGCAAAGGACCACCGAAGAATCTGAAATTGGGTTTTTTGGCTAGCTAGTACAGCAAATATGAACTAAAGGAAATGCTAGTATTGAAGTAATATGACAATTAAAGAGGCTCTACCAAAAAAAAATATTCTGGTCATTTAAAAGTCATTTAAAGAACTAGTTTACCATTTATAATCTAGTTCCCATTGACTCTAATATAACAAATGTTTAGTTATAATCGTGACGTTCAGATTGCACAGACCTATGCCAGCCTCCTGAGTAGCCCCTATAACCACTTTTTCCCCCTCTAAAAAAACCAGTTTTGAGTACATAATGCCCTATTTAAGGTTCAGTTGCTGTTTCTGTTATAAACTTTGCTATCCCAGATTATAAATTGCTACTTTTAATTTGCATCAAGGTAAAATTTTAGAGTATATTTGTCAGCTTTAATGTAAACTATTATTTTAGGGAAAGAATTGTCTGCAATGAGTAAAAGGAGGAGTCCGTATTCCTGGATATCCTTTGAAGAATTACAAGTAATAACCACTCCTCTTTCCTGACCTTCAGTTTAACAATGTGGTAGATGCATTCAACTGTCTACAAATCTTTAATACGAGCAGAAGCCATTTTAATATGGATTCCCAAATGTCTCAATTTGAAGCATTGTAAGAGCCTTGAGAATGGGAAAATTAATTTTCTTTGGAAATATATATTTAAATAAGTATAATAATAATTTACAAAGCTTTGAGTACATACTCTGTCTGGGACTGCACTAAGAACATTTATTTATATTCTTACTTAACCCTTGCCTGTGAGGGAATTGTTATTATTCTCATTCCTTAGGTAAGGAAATTGAAGTACAGGGAAGTTAAGTAATTTGCTAAGGTCACATTGCTAAGAAGAGGAGGAACCAGGATATGAACCTGGTTCTACGTACCTCTTAAATCCTGTTTTAGTTACTGGAAAACACTGACTGTTTAGACATAGACCATCTCCATACATACATACCAGGTGGCAGTATGGTATAAAAATTCAGCGTGTCCAAGCTCTGGGCTCAGTCTGCCTGAGGTGAAATCTTACCTCCACCACTTGCTATCTCTATGATACTGGGAAAGTACTTAGAATGTGTCCAGCGCAGAGTAGGATCTAAATAAATATTAGCTCTTATTGCCTTCAGAATACACAGAGATTGAGTGGGAGGTCAGGACACCACAAGGAGGGAGAGTGATAGGAATCATATCAGAGAGATGAAGAGACGAGTACAAAAATCTTGTAGAACCTTGAAGGCCATTGCAAGGACTCTGGTCTTCACTCTAAGTGTAACGTAAAGATGCTGGAGAATTCTAACATGAAAAGTGTCATGATTAACTTTTCATGATTGCTCTGGCTGCTGGGTGGAAATAAACTGAAGGAAGGCAAAAGTGAAAGTAGGGAAACCAGCTAAGTGTCTCTTGCAGTAATCCAAGGGAGAATCACCAGTGCCTTAGACCAAGAGGATAACAGTGAAGTGAGTTAAAAAAAAATGTGGTTGGAATATAAAATAAAAGGATTTATTGATATATCGAACATGAAGATGACAGAAGGAAAAAACATTAAAAATGACTCTAATATTTTAGCCTGAGCAACTTGAAGAGCAAGATTAATGACTTTAATAATTAATAGCTAATAATATTAATTAATAATTAATGACTTTGATAATTTCATTTGTTATAGCTAAAATTAATTATACTTCAGGATCTTCTGGACACTAGTAAATGTACAAAGGAGTTCATAAAGATCACCAATTGAATTTTATAAACAAAGGATACCAGACAAATCTTTTAATAAACTGTCTGATGTTCTGATTTCAAAATCTAACTACATATTCTGTTAATACAAGAACTGATGACCTTAAGAGTTACAGAGTGATAGGCGTCCAGGATACATAGAGAGGCCATCGGGAGGCATGCTGGGATCTATTACATGAGTAACCAATCTATTGCACTATGGTAACTCAGAAGTATAAGCATGAAATATTGTTGAATTTCTCTCGCACACTAGTTAAGTATCCTGGAAAGATCCAGTTCGTTTCTTGCCTTTCAATGTATTCAAAGTCCAGTCTAGGCCAGTCTAAAAATTCTCAGCTCATATCTGAGTCAAAGCTTTCACTAATCCTACTGCCAGCTGGCTCCAGGCAAGTGTGTGGATGTGTGTGCCGCCAGTCGCCAGCAGATCTCCCCACAGTCGTAGGGAAACGTCCCTGTGGCCTGGACACTACCCAGACAGCTCAGCCGATCTCCTTCACAGCATCCCTCAAGTGTCCCTTAAAGAAAAACTCCTGCCTTCTTACCACAGCTCACTCACTTCCCTCTCTGCACTGCCACTTCTCTCCAGTCCTCTTTTCTGTTGCTCAGGTAGGCTGGCTCAGGGTAGATCAGCAAGTCCACTGACCACGCAGATGTCTGACTAGGGAATGAGATGCCAGCCTTGCAGGAACTTTCAATCCCAGGGTGGTGAATCTCCTGGACTCTCTTTCCCTGGCTTGGTGTTGTGGGGATCACAGCACTCCTGACGACCCAGACCACTCCCCGCCTCTTCCTCTACCCTGCCTTTTAGTTATATTTTAATAGCCTAGTGGGTGTGGAGTTGGGGTGCGGAGTGTTGAACAGAGATATCAAAATTAGCCAATAGGCCTCTTAATAATAAACCCTGAGGGGTTGGGCTGGCCCCTACCATAGTCAGCTCTCCTTGGAGCAGGGGATACCTAACATCTCTATTTCCTCAGTTTTAGGCTCAAGTCAGCAATTTAAGGCAACAAGAAAAATCCCACTCACATCCAACTACACAATTAAAATTCTGAAACCTTCCCACATGGTGTTATTGAAACACAGATATTCCAAAAGTGAGTGGGCAACTAACTGACTCAGAGCCACTGCAGAAGATGATTTGTTGAGAGCAACGCTGAAAGCCACTGTCAATATTCCTTCTTTGATCATACGCTCACACACACACGTACACATATCACCACCACCACCATCACCACCCTCAGACAATTAGTGTTCAAGGATATGGCAGAATGAACATGACTATTTCTTGAAAAATGGGTACACCATGGTCCTGAGAAAAGACCTAGAAATAGAAGACTTAGAATATTAAGTCTGCAAATTGCTGAGCTCTTGACACTGCTTGTCCGGTAACATGTGGTCATTAACGATCAGAATTTAAGAGGGGCCCCTTTGGTTGGCAGGCAGCCAGGGTCAGAGCTATAGGGAATACAAGCAGATGTGTATTTAAGATCTGTTGCTAGTGAATTTTTTTCCCTTTCTACATTGGGAAGCATATTTGGATTAAAAAAATGATTCCGTATTGGGATTCTTTCCAATTGTTCTTTGATTCTGATTGGCTACTCTCACTATTTGATCATTCTCCACCTGTCCTTGTTTTGTCTGGTATCATCAGATTCTTATGCAAATGAAGCATCCTTGTAAGTTGATTTGAGACCTTGCTTAGGAAATAGGGTTCCAAAATGCTGAGACGGAAGCTGCTGGTCTTTTCCCCTATTTCACATAGGCTAACTGTATGCTCATCCTAAGTAAGAAAGGAGTCCTTTCTTTCATTCTGTTTACTTTGAATAAGTAGTTCCTGATAACCAATAACCATGCTCCCTAGCAATGATGGACCCCCAAGTAACCAATTGTTTAACAAGACACATTTAAACTGACAATCACACATGCCAAATACTTCTTTCCTACAATATGCATCTCCAGAAAAGTCTGATCATGTATCTAAAATAATTAGATTTTGTTCAGTAATCAAACTCAATCAGATGAATTCTGTGTGAACTACTTTTATTCCCACGATGAGAAATGTGTGTCATATCCTCTGTTAATTTGCATATTTTTCCATAAACCTAAAACCAATCAATTTTGAAGAGTTATGATAATATAAAGAATCTGAGGCAATTACATGTCTTTTTAACAGGGATTCTAAATGCATTTCACTGCTGGTATTCATGTAGTAAAGTAGTCAAAACTTCTTTAACCCTTTTCATGACATCTCAATTAAGCTGTAATGATTGAGGCTCAGGACATTTCTTAGGATTAATGACTGGCTGGGAAAGTGGATGGCCTGAGGTGAAGCCAAGGGCCATTAATTCCCTCTGGTCATTAATCCCCCAGGAAATGCCTTAGGCCTGGTTTGATATTAGCATTGCAGGCTGCAAATATACTGTTGGATTTCCTGATTGGTTTGAAAATAATTTATTAAGATGTCATATTTTAATTTCTGCTCTGTGTACCCAGCATTTCCAAATTTCCATTACTGGTTCTCAATCGTGCGATGTTGATTGCAGTGACATAACAGAAATGATGTCTTTGGTCATACTGCACATTTTCTTTGAAACAGTCAAAACAAATTAAAGTTATTTTCAAAACTGAAGTTCCAAATGGCCATTTGTCCTTATGATGTTATTTGCTAGTGACAATCTTGGCCATGACAGTGAGGGGTTTTTTATTCAGGTATGTGTGTGTTATGTTCTAGCTGGTATCATCTAAGTTCAGAAAAGGTATTTATGAGAATTGTCTAAAACTTGCATGTTCATGCATACCTCTAGGCACTCAACTTTATCTTTAAATAATGGGCCACTAAAGTTTGGAATAGAATTGTTTTTGCTGAACTTGAGGCTATATCTGTATTAAATTTGAGAAAGTTTATTTTTTAGAAAATCTAAGAGAAGTTTTTACTACAAGCATGTTGTTAGATACTACTGCTTCTTACACGCCAGTGTCCTTTTTATGAGGGCCAGGAGAAAAACTTCTTTGAGACTTCATATCAGAAATAGCTGGAATTAACCTAAGAAACTAGCATCTTTTTACCTGTTGGACACTATGGAACTTGCAACTGGTCTTATTTCTCTTGTCTGACCGCTAGAAAGCATAACGTCAAATTTCCAAGCCAGCTCTGGCAAAATTCTTGGAGCAGATATTTTAAGTACCATTTTTACATCTGACTTGTTTTCCTCTGCCCTACCTTCATTTATCTTCCTCCCTTATTCACCATCAAGTTCAGAATATGTATCTTTGTCAGCTCCTGCTAATTCTGTCTGGAGTGAGTTGGGATGTAATTAAGTAGTTAATTAATTAGTTAGCTGCATTGAGCAACATGCTTTTTTTCCCCTCCTTAGTCCAACGCTCCCTTTTATTCACTCCTCACATCTAGTCACGTCTCCTAATGTGGCTGCAGCTTGCCCACCTCTGAAGTACGTCTGTCAGGACAAATCCTATGGGAGTCACCAGTGCCATAAGACCTGGAACTAGAAGTCCCAGGGCTCTTTCCCAACGTGGTCACCAACTCAGTTATAAATTATTCTTGTTCCCTACCTGAAATTGCTGTTAACCTCTGAAAGGCTGGTTTTGCAACAAATTGTTGCTTCTATTTTTTCAAACAAATCTCTGTTAACTAACTAGTTTTCTATCTTGGAATATCTATTTCAGATTGTAAATTTCTAAGAAGGATAATCTACCTGATAACACACAAAATGTCAAATGTAAATAGTTGCTCATTAAGTTTTACTTTTATTAAAATGTCAGTGGAAAGTGACTCAATGGAAAAAAGGAATGAGGTAAATTAAATTAGGTGAGAGACTATTAGACCCCTCCCCCAACACAATGACCCCCTTCAGGGGCAATGTGCAGAATCAGGCTTGGCAAAGGGTCATTACCATGTAAGAGGTAAGAAGGATCATCTGTCCATCTATCTACCTGTCTACTTATCTTTCTCTATCTATAATTTTTATGATTGACATGAAATCCTTGAGTCAACTGAAGGCCAGTGCAGTGCAGGAGATACACTGCACTGGGCTTACACAACTGGGCTTATTGATCTGAGCTGTAAAATGACAACACAAGGTCTGTATTCTGTCCTCAGATCAATGACACATGTGTGTGTGTTCCTGAAGCACATGGTATACGCTGTGTCTGTCTGGCAGAAACATTTGTGCTTAAAATACAGCCTGACAGTTCCCGGCCATCTTGCAAAACAGTGTGGCTTATTTAGAACAAATCTGTTATGACTGACCACGGAAAGTTGCATGTGTGTTTCTGAGCCTCTCCCTATGAATAGGCAAGAGGACCATCTGGGCACGTGGCATTTACACATCTTTGAGCAAAGTTAGCATTCTGCCTCCCAGTGAAATCCATCTCTCAGGGACTCTGTGGGTTTGTAATGCTTCCTGTAGAATGAAGGAGGAAAACAAATGCACTTCAGTAAAACAGAAGTATCTCTTTTTTTTTTTTTTCATCTGTCATAGCCACAGTTTGATAGTATCTGTATTTCATTTTCACTTCGGAATAGCACGAGAGACATGGCAGGAAGCAAGTTGCTCCCACATGGTTGTGAAAGGGAGTTGTTATATTTGGTTGCTCTCTGTGGCACATAAAAATCTAGCTACCATCCTTGTGGTGGGGGAGAAAAAGGAATGTCCTTAAAATAATACAGTGATCATGCTGACATTCCCTCTTTGTCTATCTTTATTAAAATTCAATCTGACTTATAATTCAGACAAATATTTATATTTATGTATTTATCTTAAAACATGTATTTTATTGGGCAATGCAGAATACTCAGAGAAAAGATGAATTAAGATAGACTTAGTTATTTTGTAATTGAAAGTTATTAAACTCAAAAAACTTTCTACTATTAAGGAATTCAAGGCATTTTGCTTAATCATAGAGTAAGATGACTTTTTTTAAAGAAAAGTCACTGGAATTTATACAGCCAAACAAATTACTGACCATTGCTAGACATGATCATTTTTTCCACTCAGAACATTTTTATCTCCTCTTTTAAAATGACTTTCACAACATATGGTTTATTCTTTTCACTATCCTTGACAGTAACATGTCTTTCATCCTGAAATAATGAATTAATTTAGAAAAGAGTCAAACGGAGGCAAGTATTACTAACAAGACGGATGGTCAACTGGGAACTAACCTTTTTGGTTGAAGAAGGTGTGTAACTACCATAAGACAATGAGGCTAATCTCAAATGTCCTTTCAACTCTAAAATTCGACAAGACATTCCCTGAGATAATCTTTTGCAACTTGTAAATTCAGAGAGCAATTCCAATGGAAAAGTGCCAAAATGTTTTACAGCAATGGCAACATTGTTAAATTTCATGAAGAGCGTCCAGAGGGCGCCACTTTGAAAGACAACCACATTTTGTCACACACGATCATGGAGAAATACTGTCAGTCCCATTGCTTTCTAGTTACATATTTTACTTAAGCTTCAGTTTTCCTTTCATTGAGTGAAATACTAAATGAGCTAAATTGTTGCCAAATCTCAACTTCCCCATACTTTCCCTCTTTCTCTTTGTATCTGTAGTCCCTGTCGTGATCTAGGTCAGGGGTCAGCAATTTGGAGGCTGGGGGAGCAGATATTAAATATATTAGGCTTTGCAGGCCAAGAGGCAAAATCAAGAGTATAATGCAGGTATCTATATAACAAGAGAGAATACCCCTGTCCCACTTGCCCGGGGTGGGTATTCCAGGTAATGAGGACACTTTGTGACCAGCTGCTGCCTGAAGAAGACTATCTCAGGTTGATGATGGACTAGACTAAGGGGGCAGGACCTAGCAGGCAGTGGGATAGGTGGCTGCCACGGTCGCTGTCACTGTCTAGTGAAATCCAGATCCAGTGTACCATCTCAACTTGGACAGCTGCTCAGAGGTGAGGCCATTCACCAGACAGAGATTTTACCACTTGGTGCATACCAGTTGCCAAAGCAGAGTCCCCAACATGTAGGTGGCAACTGGCACAGGACGTGGGCAGTGGCAAGGTGTGACTGGGGAGGTAGTTGCTGGGTGCGAAAGGGGCTTGGGGAAGGATCCTTCCATGCCTCCTACCTGGCCCTGGGTCTCCACGGCTCTTAGTGCTTGCTAGCTTGCTGGGGTAGTGCTCACAGGCAGGACAAAAACAGGCAGCAGGCTAGATTTGGCCCACACATGGTTTGTCAACTTGTGGTTAAGATTACCGCTTGTCTGCAATCCTTGTTTTACTAAATCCCAAGAAAGGGCCATCTCCTTGAGAAATAGTCTTTCCTGAGGAAAATAGTAATAGGCATAAGAAGATCTTACAGTCATCCTCAGGAACTTGTTTTGGGGTTTAGTAGCTACTACATCCAATAAATTATTTTTAGGTCTATCCCAAACTCATCACTTAGCAGTTTCCTATTCTTCACTTTAGCAGAAAAATTAAATGTCCCAAATCCCTTCATGAATAATGGAGCCTAGGTAGATTTTTAAGTGGTTCTGCATTCTTTTTCTAGAGTCTAGATAGCACTGTGGTTGACAGCAGGGGTCAGCAAACTATAGCCTGTGGGACAAAACCAGTCACCCCCTCCCATTTTTATATGGCTCACAGCTAAGAAAGATTTTTACATTTTTAAATGGTTGGAAAAAAATCAAAAGAAATATACTATTTTGTGACACATAAAAATTTATGAAATTCAAATTTTAGTGTCCATAAATAAAGTTTTATTGGAACACAGCCATGCTTATTCATTTACATATTATCTATGCCTGCTTTGCACTAAACGGCAGAGTTGAGTAGTTGCGACAGAGACCATATGGCCTGCAAAGCCTAAAATATTTACTATCTGGCCCTTTACAGAAAAAAAAAAAAATGCCAACTGCTCGTTTAGAGTACGACTCTAAAATCAGACTGTCTGCGTTCAAATCCCTCCTCACCATTTTTAGTACTGTGTCCTCTTGGACAATTTACTTAACCTCTTTTCGTATCAGTTCCTTCATCTATGAAACAGGGATATGGCAGCACCTACTTCATATATTGATGTGAACAGTAAATGTATTTATCTATGTAAACAACTGGCACATAGTAAGCATTCAATAAATGTTAGTTATTTTTACTGTGTTTTTCTGAAATTGGATTTTACTTGTACAAATATGCATAATAATGAAACAAATATCATCTTTCCACCTAAAAAAGCAATCAGGTCACTGGTCAGAATGACCATCATCAAAAAATCTAGAAACAATAAATGCTGGAGAGGGTGTGGAGAAAAGGGAACACTCTTGCACTGTTGGTGGGAATGTAAATTGATACAGCCACTATGGAGAACAGTCTGGAGGTTCCTTAAAAAACTAAAAATAGAATTACCATATGATCCAGCAATCCCACTACTGGGCATATACCCAGAGAAAACCATAATTCAAAAAGACACATGCACCCCAATGTTCATAGCAGCTCTATTTACAATAGCCAGGACATGGAAGCAACCTAAGTGTCCATCATCGGATGAATAGATTAAGAAGATGTAGCACATACATACAATGGAATATTACTCAGCCATAAAAAGAAACGAAATGGAGTTGTTTGTAGTGAGGTGGATGGAGTTAGAGTCTGTCATACAGGGTGAAGTAAGTCAGAAAGAGAAAAACAAATACAGTATGCTAACACATATATATGGAATCTAAGGGGGAAAAAAAAAAAAGGTCATGAAGAACCTAGTGGTAAGATGGGAATAAAGACACAGACCTACTAGAGAATGGACTTGAGGATATGGGGAGGGGGAAGGGTAAACTGTGACAAAGTGAGAGAGTGGCATGGACATATATACACTACCAAACGTAAAATAGATAGCTACTGGGAAGCAGCCACATAGCACAGGGAGATCAGCTCGGTGCTTTGTGATCACCTAGAGGGGTGGGATAGGGAGGGTGGGAGGGAGGGAGATGCAAGAGGGAAGAGATATGGGAACATATGTATATGTATAACTGATTCACTTTGCTATAAAGCAGAAACTAACACACCATTGTAAAGCAATTATACTCCAATAAAGATGTTAAAAAAAAAAAAAGCAATCAGGTGGCAAAAGTATTTGAATTTTTCACATGGAGTGTGTTGGTATTGTATACATTAATAAGAAACACTTAGTTGGGACTACAGATTTTGTACAGGGATGTGTAAGACACCATAACTTCTTCCAGAAGTTATTACTCTACTGAAGGAACGAAGTTCAAACACATGAAACAAAACTATATTAAAAAGATTACTTTCTCTATCAAAAGATTTTAAAAACATACAGTTATTTCTACTGCTTTAATAGCAACAGAATATTTAATTACCTTGACTCCATTTATTGAGACTAAAAATAAAATCAACATACAGAAATCAGTTACATGGAAGAATCAATATTGTGAAAATGACTATATTACCCAAAGCAATCTACAGATTCAATGCAATTCCTATCAAATTACCAATAGCATCTTTTACAGAACTAGAACAAAAAATATTAAAATTTGTATAGAGACCCCGAATAGCCAAAGCAGTCTTGAGGGAAATAAACGGAACTGGAGGAGTCAGACTCCATGACCTCAGACTATACTACAAAGCTACAGTAATCAAGACAATATGGTACTGGCACAAAAACAAACATAAATCGATGGAACAGGATAGAAAGCCCAGAGATAAACCCACGCACCTATGATCAACTAATCTATGACAAAGGAGGCGAGGATATACAATGGAGAAAAGACAGTCTCTTCAATAAGTGGTGCTGGGAAAACTGGACAGCTACATGCAGAAGAATGAAATTACAACACTCCCTAACACCATACACAAAAATAAACTCAAAATGGACTAGAGACCTAAATGTAAGACTGGACACTATAAAACTCTTAGAGGAAAACATAGGAAGAACACTCTTTGACATAAATCACAGCAAGATCTTTTTTGATCCACCTCCTAGAGTAATGGAAATAAAAACAAAAATAAGCAAATGGGACCTAATGAAACTTAAAAGCTTTTGCAAGGCAAGGAAACTACAAACAAGACAAAAAGACAACCCTCAGAATGGAAGAAAATATTTGCAAACAAATCAATGGACAAAGGATTAATCTCCAAGATATATAAACAGCTCATGCAGCTCAATATTTAAAAAACAAACAACCCATTCAAAAAATGGGCAGAAGACTTAAATAGACATTTCTCCAAAGAAGACATATAGATGGCCAACAAGCACATGAAAAGCTGCTCAACATCACTAATTATTAGAGAAATGCAAATCAAAACTACAATGAGGTATCACCTCACACCAGTTAGAATGGGCATCATCAGAAAATCTACAAACAACAAAATGCTGGAGAGGGTGTGGAGAAAAGGGAACCCTCTTGCACTGTTGGTGGGAATGTAAATTGATACAGCCACTATGGAGAACAGTATGGAGGTTCCTTAAAAAACTAAAAATAGAATTACCATATGACCCAGCAATCCCACTACTGGGCATATACCCAGAGAAAACCATAGTTCAAAAAGACACATGCACCCCAATGTTCACTGTAGCACTATTTACAATAGCCAGGTCATGGAAGCAACCTAAATGCCCATCGACAGACAAATGGATAAAGAAGATGTGGTACATATATACAATGGAATATTACTCAGCCATAAAAAGGAATGAAATTGGGTCATTTGTAGAGATGTGGATGGATCTACAGACTGTCATACCGAGTGAAGTAAGTCAGAAAGAGAAAAACAAATATTGTATATTAATGCATATATGTGGAACCTAGAAAAATGGTACAGATGAACCGGTTTGCAGGGCAGAAATAGAGACACAGATATAGGGAACGAACGTATGGACACCAAGGGGGGGAAGTGGTGGTGGGGGGGTGGTATGATGAATTGGGAGATTGGGAAAAATTAAAAGGAAAAAAAAAAAGAAATCAGTTACATTTCTATACATTAACAACAAACTATCTGAACGAGAAATTAAGAAAGCAATGCCACTTAAAATTGCATCAAAACAATAAAATAGTTAGAAATAAATTTAACCAAGGAAGTGAAAGACATGTACACTAAAAACTATAAGACACTGATGAAAGAGATTGAAGAAGACACAAATAAATGGAAAGATAGCCTATGTTCTTAACTTGGAACTTAATTGGACTATGAAATGTCCATACTACCCAAAGCAACCTACAAATTCAATGCAATCACTAGCCAACTTCCAATGTCATTTTTTCAGAGAAATAGAAGAAACTATCCTAAAATTTGTATGGAACCACAAAAGATCCTGTATACCCAAAGAAATCCTGAGAAAGAACAAAGCTGGAGGCATCACACTTTCTGATTTCAAAGTATATCACAAAGCTATAGTAATCAAAACAGGACAGTACTGGTATAAAAACAGACACATAGGTTAGTGGGACAGAATACAAAGCCCAAACATAAACCCACTCATATACAGTCAACTAATTTTTGACAAAGGAGCCAAGAACACACAATGGAGAAAAGACAGTCTCTTCAATAAATGCTTTTGAGAAAACTGGATAGCCACATGCAAAAGAATGAAACTGGACCCCTATCTTATACTACTCACAAAAATTGACTCGAGATGGATTCAAGACTTACATGTAAGACCTAAAATTGTAAGCCTCCTGGAAGAAAACATAGGAAAAATATTCTTAACATTGATCTTGGTGAAAATTTCTTAGAGAAATTACTGATTAAGAAATTATTAATAAGACAAAAAATACAGGTAACGAAACCTACAATAAATAAGTGGGACTACATTAAACTAAAGAGCCTCTGCACAGCTAAGGAACAACAAAAAGTGAAAAGGCAACTTACAGAATGGGATAAAATATTTGCAAACTATTCATCTGAAAAGGGGTTGATATCCAAAATATGTAAGAACTCATGCAACTCAATAGCAAAAGAGTAAATAAACTAATTAAAAAATGGGCAAAGGACCTGAATAGACATTTTTCCAAAGAAGACATACAAATGACCAATAAGTATACAAAAAGGTGCTCAATATCACTAATCATGATTAGCATATCAAGGAAACGCAAAACAAAACCATGATGAGATATCACCTCACACCTGTTAAAATGACTATCAAGAAGACAAGAGATAACAAGTATCGGTGAGAATGTGGAGAAAAAGGAATCTCATACACTGTTGGTAGGAATGTATATTGGTGCAGCCACTATTGAAAACAGTGTGGCAGTTCCTCAAAAAATTAAAAATTTAACTCTCATATGATCCAGCAATCCTATTCCTGGGTATATATCCAAAGAAATTGAAATCAGTATCTTGAATAGAAATCTGCACACCCATGTTTACTGCAGCATTATTCACAATATCCAATATATGGAAACAACCTAAATGTCCTTTGACAGATGAATGGATAAGGAAAAAAGTATATATATCACAACAGAATATTATTCAGCCATATAAAAGAAGGAAATCCTGCCACTTGCAACAATATGGATGAACCTGGAGGGTATTATGCTAAGCAAAATCAGTCAGACAAAGACAAATACTGTATGGTATCACTTACATGTGGAATCTTTAAAAAAAATGCAGATTTCATAGAAACAGAGGATAGAAAGGTGGATGCCAGGGGCTGGGGGGATAAGGAAATGAGGTTGATATAAGTGAAAGGGCACATATTTTCAGTTACAAGAAGAATAAGTTCTGGGGATCTAACATACAGCATGGTGACTATAGTTAATAATATGGTATTGTATACTTGAAAGTTACTGCAAGTGGATATCTTAAGCATTCTCACCACCCACAAACAAAAAATAGTTAACTATGTGAGGTGATGGATGTGTTAATTATCTTAATCCTGGTAATCATTACACAATGTATGTGTATATCAAATCATCACAGTATACAATTTAAATACATACAATTACATTTGTCAATTATTCCTTAATAAAGTTAAAAAAATTACTTGTTCTACAAAAAAAATTTAAGAACATCCAATTTTTTTCTACTGTTTTATAGCAACTCAGAATTCTGAATTATCTCAAAATACTTTATTTATTGAGACTAATAACAGTGTTGAGCCACAATTCATCTGCTATTCTTTCCCTTATCAACATGCTTGCCACCTATAACCTAATGTTTATTAGTCCCACGCATGGGGTAGAATAATGGCTGAAAAATGAATTGTAAAGTAGTGTTTTTTTCTTCTCACTGACATCAGGGATTATAAGTAGACTTCAAATTTCCCAAGGCATTCTAAATGGAAAATACTGTTAGTACATAAATTCCAAAACTCCTAATCGAAAAGTCCTATTTTGAACTTGAAGTTGATAACTACAGATTTTCCCAATAAGGGAAACATGACCTTTCATTAAGTCAACAACTATTTATTGCATACCACAGAGTACAGAGTTGTAAACAAACCAGATAGCCAATATTCCCGTGGAAGCTGGCACTGTCGTGGTTCTGGAATGGTACAAAATGATCCTGACTTACTTCTCTCAAAGTTCCTTCCAGTCTATCCGGTCAAGAATTGCACACTAATACTCCCCAAACCCTATTTTTGTCAGTACATTTTCTTGTTAAAAAAGCTAAGAACAACAAAAACTGAAAAAGGCAACCTACAGAATGGGATAAAATATTTGCAAACTCTACATCTGATCAGATCAAGTGTATACTCCTAGCATGGCATTTACGGCTTTTTGTGATCTGACCCAAGACTATCTGTTGTGAATTTTCTCTTGTTACTGCATTTCCACCCTTCCACTCTTAACTCTACGTTTCAGACAAACTTACTTACTTTGCTTCCTATAGTCACATCTTTTGCTCCTCCATCTCTAAATCCTCAAAAAAGACTACTTTAATAGGAAATGAAGGAGATTAACCAAGATGGCGGAGTAGAAGGACGTGCACTCACTCCCTCTTGCGAGAGCTCCAGAATCACAACTGGCTGCTGGACAATCATTGACAGGAAGACCCTGGACTTCACCAAGGAGGATACCCCATGTCCAAGGACAGAGGAGAAGCCACAGTGAGATGGTAGGAGGGGCGCAATCAGAGTAAAATCAAATCCCATAACTGCTGGGTGGGTGACTCACAGACTGGCGAACACTTATACCACAGAAGTCCACCCACTGGAGTGAAGGTTCTGAGCCCCACGTCAGGCTTCCCAACCTGGGGGTCCGGCAACGGGAGGAGGAATTCCTAGAGAATCAGACTTTGAAGTCTAGTGGGAATTGATTGCAGGACTGTGACAGGACTGGGGGAAACAGAGACCCCACTCTTGGAGGGCACACACAAAGTAATGTGTGCATCGGGACCCAGGGGAAGGAGCAGTGACCCTGGGGGAGACTGAACCAGACGTACCTGCTGGTGTTGGGGGGTCTCCTGCCGAGGCAAGTGGTGGCTCTGTTTCACCGTGGGGATAAGGACACTGGCAGCAGAGGTCCTGGGAAGTTCTCCTTGGCGTGAGCCCTCCCAGAGTCTGCCATTAACCCCACCAAAGAGCACGGGTAGGCTCCAGTGTTGGGTTGCCTCAGGCAAAACAACCAACAGGGAGGGAACCCAGCCCCACCCATCAACAGTCAAGTGGATTAAGGTTTTAATGAGCTCTGACCGCCACAGCAACAGGGAGGGAACCCAGCCCCACCCATCAACAGTCAAGTGGATTAAGGTTTTACTGAGCTCTGACCGCCACAGCAACAGTCAGCTCTACCCACCACCAGAGCCTCCCATCAAGCCTCTTAGATAGCCTCAACCACCAGAGGGCAGACAACAGAAGCAAGAAAAACTACAATCCTGCAGCCTGTGGTCCAAAAACCACAGTTACAGAAAGACAGAGAAGATGAAAAGGCAGAGGGCTATGTACCAGATGAAGGAACAAGAAAAAACCCCAGAAAAACAACTAAATGAAGTGGAGATAGGCAACCTTCCAGAAAAAGAATTCAGAATAATGATAGTGAAGATGATCCAGGACCTCGGAATAAGAATGGAGGCAAAGATTGAGAAGATGCAAGAAATGATTACAAAGACCTAGAAGAATTAAAGAACAAACAAACAGAGATGACCAATACAATAACTGAAATGAAAACTACACTAGAAGGAATCAATAGCAGAATAACTGAGGCAGAAGAACGGATAAGTGACCTGGAAGACAGAATGGTGGAATTCACTGATGCAGAACAGACTAAAGAAAAAAGAATGAAAAGAAATGAAGACAGCCTAAGAGACCTCTGGGACAACATTAAACGCAACAACATTCGCATTATAGGGGTCCCAGAAGGAGAAGAGAGAGAGAAAGGACCAGGGAAAATATTTGAAGAGATTATAGTCGAAAACTTCCCTAACATGGGAAAGGAAATAGCCACCCAAGTCCAGGAAGCGCAGAGAGTCCCATACAGAATAAACCCAAGGAGAAACACGCCGAGACACATAGTAATCAAAGTGGCAAAAATTAAAGACAAAGAAAAATTACTGAAAGCAGCAAGGGAAAAACGACAAATAACATACAAGGGAACTCCCATAAGGTTAACAGCTGATTTCTCAGCAGAAACTCTGCAAGCCAGAAGGGAGTGGCATGATATACTTAAAGTGATGAAAGGGAAGAACCTACAACCAAGATTACTCTACCCGGCAAGGATCTCATTCAGATTCGATGGAGAAATCAAAAGCTTTACAGACAAGCAAAAGCTAAGAGAATTCAGCACCACCAAACCAGCTCTACAACAAATGCTAAAGGAACTTCTCTAAGTGGGAAACACAAGAGAAGAAAAGGACCTACAAAAACAAACCCAAAACAATTAAGAAAATGGTCATAGGAACATACATATCGATAATTACCTTAAATGTGAATGGATTAAATGCCCCAACCAAAAGACACAGACTGGCTGAATGGATACAAAAACAAGACCCATATATATGCTGTCTACAAGAGACCCACTTCAGACCTAGGGACACATACAGACTGAAAGTGAGGGGATGGAAAAAGATATTCCATGCAAATGGAAATCAAAAGAAAGCTGGAGTAGCTATACTCATATCAGATAAAATAGACTTTAAAATAAAGAATGTTACAAGAGACAAGGAAGGACACTACATAATGATCCAGGGATCAATCCAAGAAGAAGATATAACAAATATAAATATATATGCACCCAACATAGGAGCACCTCAATACATAAGGCAACTGCTAACAGCTATAAAAGAGGAAATCGACAGTAACACAATAATAGTGGGGGACTTTAACACCTCACTTACACCAATGGACAGATCATCCAAAATGAAAATAAATAAGGAAACACAAGCTTTAAATGACACAATAGACCAGATAGATTTAATTGATATATATAGGACATTCCATCCAAAAACGGCAGATTACACGTTCTTCTCAAGTGCGCATGGAACATTCTCCAGGATAGATCACATCTTGGGTCACAAATCAAGCCTCAGTAAATTTAAGAAAATTGAAATCATATCAAGCATCTTTTCTGACCACAACGCTATGAGATTAGAAATGAATTACAGGGAAAAAAAACGTAAAAAAGACAAACACATGGAGGCTAAACAATACGTTACTAAATAACCAAGAGATCACTGAAGAAATCAAACAGGAAATAAAAAAATACCTAGAGACAAATGACAATGAAAACACGACGACCCAAAACCTATGGGATGCAGCAAAAGCGGTTCTAAGAGGGAAGTTTATAGCTATACAAGCCTACCTAAAGAAACAAGAAAAATCTCAAGTAAACAATCTAACCTTACACCTAAAGAAACTAGAGAAAGAAGAACAAACAAAACCCAAAGTTAGCAGAAGGAAAGAAATCATAAAGATCAGAGCAGAAATAAATGAAATAGAAACAAAGAAAACAATAGCAAAGATCAATAAAACTAAAAGTTGGTTCTTTGAGAAGATAAACAAAATTGATAAGCCATTAGCCAGACTCATCAAGAAAAAGAGGGAGAGGACTCAAATCAATAAAATCAGAAACGAAAAAGGAGAAGTTACAACAGACACCGCAGAAATACAAAACATCCTAAGAGACTACTACAAGCAACTTTATGCCAATAAAATGGACAACCTGGAAGAAATGGACAAATTCTTAGAAAGGTATAACCTTCCAAGACTGAATAAGGAAGAAACAGAAAATATCAACAGAACAATCACAAGTAATGAAATTGAAACTGTGATTAAAAATCTTCCAACAAACAAAAGTCCAGGACCAGATGGCTTCACAGGTGAATTCTATCAAACATTTAGAGAAGAGCTAACACCCATCCTTCTCAAACTCTTCCAAAAAATTGCAGAAGAAGGAACACTCCCAAACTCATTCTATGAGGCCACCATCACCCTGATACCAAAACCAGACAAAGACACTACAAAAAAAGAAAATTACAGACCAATATCACTGATGAATATAGATGCAAAAATCCTCAACAAAATACTAGCAAACAGAATCCAACAACACATTAAAAGGATCATACACCACGATCAAGTGGGATTTATCCCAGGGATGCAAGGATTCTTCAATATACGCAAATCAATCAATGTGATACACCATATTAACAAATTGAAGAATAAAAACCATATGATCATCTCAATAGATGCAGAAAAAGCTTTTGACAAAATTCAACACCCATTTCTGATAAAAACTCTCCAGAAAGTGGGCACAGAGGGAACCTACCTCAACATAATAAAGGCCATATATGACAAACCCACAGCAAACATCATTCTCAATGGTGAAAAACTGAAAGCATTTCCTCTAAGATCAGGAACGAGACAAGGATGTCCACTCTCACCACTATTATTCAACATAGTTCTGGAAGTCCTAGCCACGGCAATCAGAGAAGAAAAAGAAATAAAAGGAATACAAATTGGAAAAGAAGAAGTAAAACTGTCACTGTTTGCGGATGACATGATACTATACATAGAGAATCCTAAAACTGCCACCAGAAAACTGCTAGAGCTAATTAATGAATATGGTAAAGTTGCAGGTTACAAAATTAATGCACAGAAATCTCTTGCATTCCTATACACTAATGATGAAAAATCTGAAAGAGAAATTATGGAAACACTCCCATTTACCATTGCAACAAAAAAAATAAAATACCTAGGAATAAACCTACCTAGGGAGACAAAAGACCTGTATGCAGAAAACTATAAGACACTGATGAAAGAAATTAAAGATGATACAAATAGATGGAGAGATATACCATGTTCTTGGATTGGAAGAATCAACATTGTGAAAATGAGTATACTACCCAAAGCAATCTACAGATTCAATGCAATCCCTATCAAATTACCAATGGCATTTTTTACGGAGCTAGAACAAATCATCTTAAAATTTGTATGGAGACACAAAAGACCCCGAATAGCCAAAGCAGTCTTGAGGCAAAAAAATGGAGCTGGAGGAATCAGACTCCCTGACTTCAGACTATACTACAAAGCTACAGTAATCAAGACAATATGGTACTGGCACAAAAACAGAAACATAGATCAATGGAACAAGATAGAAAGCCCAGAGATTAACCCACGCATCTATGGTCAACTAATCTATGACAAAGGAGGCAAAGATATACAATGGAGAAAAGACAGTCTCTTCAATAAGTGGTGCTGGGAAAACTGGACAGCTACATGTAAAAGAATGAAATTAGAATACTCCCTAACACCATACACAAAAATAAACTCAAAATGGATTAGAGACCTAAATATAAGACTGGACACTATAAAACTCTTAGAGGAAAACATAGGAAGAACACTCTTTGACATAAATCACAGCAAGATCTTTTTTGATCCACCTCCTAGAGTAATGGAAATAAAAACAAAAATAAACAAGTGGGACCTAATGAAACTACAAAGCTTTTGCACAGCAAAGGAAACCATAAACAAGACAAAAAGACAACCCTCAGAATGGGAGAAAATATTTGCAAATGAGTCAACTGACAAAGGATTAATCTCCAAAATATATAAACAGCTCATTCAGCTCAATATCAAAGAAACAAACACCCCAATCCAAAAATGGGCAGAAGACCTAAATAGACATTTCTCCAAAGAAGACATACAGACGGCCACGAAGCACATGAAAAGATGCTCAACATCACTAATTATTAGAGAAATGCAAATCAAAACTACAATGAGGTATCACCTCACTCCTGTTAGAATGGGCATCATCAGAAAATCTACAAACAACAAATGCTGGAGAGGGTGTGGAGAAAAGGGAACCCTCTTGCACTGTTGGTGGGAATGTAAATTGATACAGCCACTATGGAGAACAATATGGAGGTTCCTTAAAAAACTAAAAATAGAATTACCATATGACCCAGCAATTCCACTACTGGGCATATACCCAGAGAAAACCGTAATTCAAAAGGACACATGCACCCGAATGTTCATTGCAGCACTATTTACAATAGCCAGGTCATGGAAGCAACCTAAATGCCCATCAACAGACGAATGGATAAAGAAGTTGTGGTACATATATACAATGGAATATTACTCAGCCATAAAAAGGAACGAAATTGAGTCATTTGTTGAGACGTGGATGGATCTAGAGACTGTCATACAGAGTGAAGTAAGTCAGAAAGAGAAAAACAAATATCGTATATTAATGCATGTATGTGGAACCTAGAAAAATGGTACAGATGAGCCAGTTTGCAGGGCAGAAGTTGAGACACAGATGTAGAGAATGGACATATGGACACCAAGGGGGGAAAACTGCGGTGAGGTGGGGATGGTGGTGTGCTGAATTGGGCGATTGGGATTGACATGTATACACTGATGTGTATAAAACTGATGCCTAATAAGAACCTGCAGTATAAAAAAACAAACAAAACAACTAATACTAAACTTTCATTGGGTTATTTGTATGGAAATATGTTAATATAAATGTTTCAGACATTACAAGAAATTTCTAAAAATGTTATATTTGTATTTGTATGGAAATATGTATGGAAATATGTTAATATAAATGTTTCAGACATTACATGAAATTTCTAAAAATCTTATATTTGTATTTGTATGGAAATATGTATGGAAATATGTTAATATAAATGTTTCAGACATTACAGGAAACTTCTAAAAATCTTATATGTTCTGGCATAAGGTTATAAGTAATAATCCTAGTTATTACTTTAAAATGTATATCTCAGAAATAACTAATTTTCTTGTCAACTGCATTATTATGAACTTTCATCAAATCTTTAACCATGGTCATTTTTAAGTCTTCTGTCATTTACAGACAGTTCTGGGTGTACTCTGATGATTTTGCAAGTATGTTCCTATAAAAGGGTTTCATCTTCAAGAAATTCATGGAAAAGACTCTGACAAGTACAGGTTTCTGGTAACTGACTGTACTGCTGAACTGAATGAATAAGCATTTTCAGAACTCTAATGAAAAACTGATGAACTCATAAAAGTGCTAACAAAAGATCAAGATGAAAAAAAAAATTAATTACATGGGACTGAGTGAACTGATGAGGATGAGTATAATTTTTGTGACTTTCTGTCTGAATTAAAAAAAAAAAAATCCCACAAGGACTCAGAGGCAAAGAATATACAAATCAATTTTCACTGCAAAGTAAAGGAGCTGTTACAGTGGAGGATTACTGGACTGAATGTCAATATTATGACATAGTATGAGTGTGTTTCATGTTTGGTAATTGCAATCATTGTTGCTTTTGTTGTGGTCATCCATGTACAATGCTTGGTGTCAGTCTATTTATCTCTTGTAAAAATAAAATACAGTGTGTGTGTGTGGAAAAAAAAAAAATAGGAAATGAAAATTGGCTAGTGTCCACGGAAAACTTTAAAATTTAAACCATGTGAACAAAGCACAAATGGGGTTTTATTCTTTCTCTCAGATATCTTTTTGTCCCCTTTCTAGCATAAAGCTTGACTCTTTAACTATGGTATTACAAGACTCAATCTTAATCAATGCTTCCTGGAACTGTTTCTGCCATACCTAAACTGCCTCTTATTTTTTAAATATTTTTTTTTCCTTTGCTCAATTTAATACTCAAGGTCATGGTGGGTCATTCAACATTAAATTTCAAACTTTCATTGTATTGCAGTGACTAAAATTTTATTTAAAGCCTTCAACATTCAAATTTTGCCAGACTAGAAGCTACATGAGGACAAGAGTTGTGACTATATGACCATCTTATCGAGTGCTATATCTCCAGTAGAAAGGAATCCATAAATAGTGTGATTAAATCCATGAATCTTATTTTCTCTCTAAAAGCATTTAGCATTCCTCCCTCAATTTTTACTTAATCAAATATCATTTAATGCCTCAGTTGCATCAGCAGATACTATACTAATCTATAATAATGCAAAGATAAAAAACATTGAAAAAATTAACACTACATTTTATTAAAGTTAATGGGAGTATAAATTTTTCTTCTCCCATGTTTCAATAAAATTTTATTTGAACCTTCGTAATAATTCTGAACAGAGCCTTCAGTCTATGATTAATTTCAAAAAAAAAAAAAAAAAGATACTTGTATTATTCCACCCAGAACACTCTAAGCATTTGGAAATCAGGGACCAGTCTCTTCCATCTTTGAATTTCCTTAGAATTTTTAGGCAATACTTTATATGTAGTCAATGCTAAACAAATGTTTCACTGAACTGAACAATTTAGGCAATAAAAATCATTAACATACACACAGCCCTTACATTATAAATGTATAACGCCATGCAGCAAACTTCACACGTAATAGTCACATATACAACTTCAGCTTACATTTGTAATCTGTTTTCCATTTTGTGTTGTTATTTTACATAAAGAGTAAGAACTTTGCCTTAGAAACCCAGGATCCAAGATGCATAGGTCAGCCTTGTCAGTAGATATGTCACACCCCACAGTCCACAACATATAATTCTCCATTACTGCAGACCCAAGCTGAACTTTACTAGAAGCTAATTCCAGGGAGGAGTGTTCTTGTCTCACTCTTCACCACTTTGGTTACAGCTTATCTTTTTCCTAATTCATTCACCACACAATGATTTATAGAACAGACCTTAACTCAGTCATATTGATCTGCCTCTTGTGGTTATGATGATGGAGTCAAATTTTACTGCATTTTCAAGTTTGAAATTCTATGTAACCCTATCAAGTTTCCAACTAATACTTTCAATGGCTTTTGATTCCGTGTAATTTCCTTTTTTTACAGCAATGGTCTTACATGTTTAAAAGAGAAATAGAATACCTAGGGAGCGACATTTTAAGTAAATGAAGGCCTTTATTAGAAATAAAAACAATTGTGTCAGTCCAAGTTGATACATGGGTTGCACTTCTGGATGGGATCATAATTCATTTTTTAAAAAGAATGATTTTATATTAGCGTGTCCTGGCATTTACAAGGAGGTTAGGTGGTAGTTATGAATTTGCATATAAACAAAAAACTAACACAAAGCTAATCTTGTTTCACTGTTATTTTATTTAATGAACTACATTAAACTTTTAATTTGGGGAAAAAAAAATCTCTGCAAATCATCAGTCTCTGAATTAGGTCCCCAAGCTGCTTGCCATCTCAACAAAAACTCTCCTAATACTTTACTAATGTGGTGGGGGTTATTAGAGGGAATCTTTCTCATTTTTCAACTGCTTCACTTTAAAATATCTTTCTATGCCTCCTCTCTCTAGTCTCAAAGACTTCTCCCTTCTCCTTTCAAAGGTTATCCCCTCTACTTGCGCTCTTAATTGCTTTCCCTTTTGTTCAGTTTCTCCTCTGTCAACTTTCCCATCTCTGCCTTGTCTTCAAGCTCTCCTTGACCAGAGGAAACTCCTTATTTTTGCTGACAAATTTATGTATAGATCTCATTATCCAACAAATTCACTTTGATACTTTGTTGTCTCTCATGGACAGGTCATGTTTCTGAACTTCTTTTCACTGCCAGATTCTAAAACCGCCTTCATTTTTAAGCACCTATTACCCTCTTATTCCTATGGACAATCTCCTACCTTTTATTACACTCCTGAAATTGCACTCTTGAAGATTTCATAGTCTTGGTGCTCTCTTTGAGATCAAATTCAAGTAAATTGTCAGATTTTGTAACCCTCCATCTTTCTGGAATTTCTGGCAGATTTGATTATAACCAATGTCTGCAGCTTCCTGGAATATTATCCCATCTCTCTAACTAAAATTTTCTACCTTTTCATTGGCTTCCTCTTTCTATTTAAAACACTCACTAGAAGTAAGGTATCTTCAACTTCTTGCTGTGTGCTTTCTAATTTTTCTTGCTTATAGTTTCCCACTACTTTCCCATATCTTTTGTTATTAGGTGTGTCCTGTAATGTAAAAAGCAAGTTATCAAGAAAGAAACTGATAATTGTGATTCTCATTTTTTTCACTTCCAAATCAAGGGAAGTGCTTTATTGTGCTTCTAAATACCTTCTTTGACCTCAAGAGAAATGGGGAATAGTAGCTTTGGTGTTTCCTGCTCACAAAGAAGAGATTTTTTGAGAGAAAAGACAGATGGAACAGAAGGAAGTTGAAGCACCTCCAAGCAAGGGGGGGTGTCTAGACTCAGTCCCTGATTCCAGATGGCGCCCCTCCAAGGCCCACAATGGGTAGAGAGGATGAAGGCTGAGAGAGCATCTCTGAGTGCATTTGTGTTCTGGGTACCAAGGCTCAAGAGCAGCATCACATAATAGAGAAAGCAAAAGAAGCAACACTGAAGACACAGACCCTCTCAAATTAAGAGCCTAGTTTCTCCCGTTTTCCAGCCTCAAACAGGCTCAAGATTCTTTTATGACCACATTGAACGTGGGCTTGGGAAGCCTCAATAATAACTGAGGTTGAGTTTTCTGCCAACCAGATAGGTAAGAAATCAGAGCAGATTAAAGTTCATTTAGAGATACAGATATGTTGAATCTTAGGGCAACATTAATTCTCCAAATTTATATTACCTGCTTCGATCTCTCTCCTGAATTTTAGTTCTGATAGCAGAATCTACAGTTTCTCTTGCATGCTACATTATGATCTCTAAATCAATTTATCTTTCAGTAGGGTTAGATTTTAGGTTATAAATAACACTGCAAAGAACATGCCTATGACCATGTCTTTCTTTTTGATTATTTCCATAAGATAAATTCCCAGAAGTGGACTCACTAGGTCAAGATCAGAGTCAGGTAGTGGGCAAGAATTCAATGAGAGACTTATTGAGGCAAGATGAATTGTTTATCATGTACGGAAAACTAAAATAAGTATAAAAGAAGCCTTTGGGAGAAAATCTATCTATGTTGTTCTCTCTTCTGTTTTCACACTTATACTCTCTCATCAGCCAATCTCCTAGTTCTCTCACCTTTATCAGTCTAATTCTGTGTTTCCTCACCTATTGACACTCTGTTGTGGTACAGAGCAGGGGGCGGATCTTTCCTCTGCATGGGAGGGTGTTTAACAGCATCCCCAGTCTCTACCTACTAGACACCAGTAGCAAACAAAGTCCTTCCAAGCTGTAACAATCTAAAATGTCTCCAGACTGTGCCAAATGTCCCCTGAGGGTGACCCACTCTACTACATCAGGTTACAAGTTTCTTTAAGTCAACCATTTTGACACAAAAGATACTTTGGCACATCTATTTTATTTAGTCTTTTTTGATGTATGAAATTTTGATGCATCCTGAAAAGCTCAGTTATAAAAGTTATTTTTTTAAAAATGAAGTACTGTTGATATGAGATCATTTCCCCATATCTTTGAACCTCACTAGAACCCTTATCCGATCTCTAATCTCATCCTTCACTGAGTCTCACCTCATCAAAGATGAAGTAACTCCCAGGTATGGGATGAATGGTTAAAATATTTGTTGCTCATATCTACACACACACACACACACACACACACACACACACACACACACACAAATTGCATCATGCAATCTCATCAAAATAGCAGTTTCAAAATACCCTGCTTTGCTGTTAACTATACGTGTCTCTCCTACTTCTCTCTTCTTTTTTTGTGGCATAACCCTCCATCTCATGCTATCAGATTATTTGGGATGCCCATTTTTGTTAGGTATGCTGAGTAGTAAGGGCAAGATGTGTACTTTAATGTGTACTTTAAAGGAACTTGAAATGTTCCTTTAACATGATAGTTCGTAAGACTGACCCATGGAGTAGTGTGAGAAAAGGCACAGTCGAGGATCTCTTAGGAGAGCAGAGATAGATGGCTAGAAAATTTCTCCAAAAGTCTGTAAAATTGATATGTTAGGAAGCAGTATATTGACTTTATAGATTCAAAGATCATACAAACTTAAAGAGTTCAGAGTATTAAGACCTTCTGAACCTGGAATAAAACCCAGAATAGGAATTTTATGTAAGCAGTGCCAATGATTTAAATTCTGACTCCATGATGGCCAAACAGTTTCTCTGTTTCATTTTCCCTAAGGATAAAACTCTAAGTTATCTGGGCAAAATGGAAAAAAGATCAAATGGATTGGGTATTAGGGATCCTGGACTCTCCTCAGGTACTGCTGCAGATTTTTCTCAATGCTACAACGTTTGAGCCCTGGTTTCACTACCTCTTCTTCCTCCCTCCAATGGGCAGTATGAAAATCACCATCATTATCATTAAAGGAAGGGAAGCACCTAGAAAGAAGTCAACCCACAAACATAACAGCTTAAATGTTAACCAGCTTTGTGGTTGTTTGTGATGAATAACTATTTTCAGATTGCATTTCAGCCATTTATATTAAAATGCTATATCAGTGCAAAATAACAGAGTTGCTGTAGGCTGCCACCCAGCTGCTCATTTCCCTGTCAGAAGCTGTTTCTTTTCAGATGTAATCTGGTAAGAGGCAACTTGCCACCTTAAAGAATATTGGTGGATGTCAAAAGGAAAGACACTTCAAACACACACACACACACACACACAAACACACACACACAAATGCATTATTGCTGAAAAAAACAGTGCAAGTTGATGTAAAGGCGGGTGTAAAGTTATTGGATCAAACTGTAGAAGATTAAAAAATTTTAAGGTTTTTAAAACGAATTTTAAAGTTTTTAAAACGAATTTTACTGAATTTTTAGCAACAAGAGTGATTTAATTCCAAGAAAGTGTGATACTATCAACAAACTTTTGAATAAGAGCTTCTCAAGTACAGGGACCTGATTTTGCCCATCTTTGAATCTCCAGTATCTATAACATGGCCACGAATAGGAGAGGTATTCAATACACACTTATTAGGTCAAATGCCATCTAGTCATTCCCAAATAGATGACTGACAAGATTTTTTTCATTTGAATACTTAGTCTTACAGCTCTCTCTGCCTGCTGGGCAGTGTGTCTATCCCTCTGCCCTCTTAGCCTCTATGTGAACTCATAATTTTATCCCAGGATAGTCCTTCTTCAGACACCTGTATTTTATGGCAAATCAGTTCACCCAATTAGCCAAGAATAAAACTGCCGTTGACTTTGATTTTTCCCAGTTTGTCTTGTTTTTTCTCCTCTAAAATTACTCTCGGGTCTATTTCTACCACAGTCCCATCCTAACCTTAGTGTGGTACAATGGACGTTCATGGACCTGGTCTCTAATTACGAGCAGTGGGACCAGAGCAAGTCTCTTAGTTTCTTTCTATCTTAGTTTCTCTTCTGAAAAGTAAAGGGGCTGCACCTGATCCATGTTCTGCAAACAGCAAGTCACAACCTGTTAGAAAATCTTAAAATAAATATAATGTGTTCCCATCAGCATTTCTAAAATGTAAAAAGAACAGAGCAAAAAAATGTCAAATGTCATCATAAGTATTAAGGATAAATATTGTTCTGTTAAACATTTTTTTTTATAAGTATGTGTGTATGTAAAACATTTCTGAACTATGACTCATGGTTAAAAAAAAAAACTTGAAAGCCACTGCACTAGTTAATTTGAAGGTCCTACAATTTATAAATTATAGGATTTTATTCTTGGCCTTTACCATTTCATGCACAGATTATTTCAATAGCCTTCTAACTATTGTGCCTGCCTAGAGTCTCTTCCCCTTCCAATCCATCATGTACACTACTGCTAGGCTGCACTTACGTAGCTCTTTCCAAGTGTAACTCCCTGACTCAAAATCCTTCAATCATTTCCCTTTAGAAGAAATTCCCATACTTAGCTCAGAATCAAAAGTTCTTCCCCATCCACGTCCACTCTGTCTTTACAATCTAATCCTCCTCTCTTCTATATGAACTCTGGGTTTCATCAAATCTATCTACTTATCAAAAGCAGAAACTAACACACCATTGTAAAGCAATTATATTCCAATAAAGTTGTTAAAAAGAGATTGGTTCAAGATGGTGGAATAGAAGGACATGCTCTCACTCCCTCCTGTGAGAGCACTGGAATCACAAATAACTGCTGAACAATCATTGACAGAAAGACACTGGAACTCACCAGAAAAGATACCCCACATCCAAAGAAAAAGGAGAAGCCACAATAAGATGGTAGGAGGGGTGCAATTACAATAAAATCAAATCCCATAACTGCTGGGTGGGTGACACACAAACTGGAGAACACTTATACCACAGAAGTGCACCTACTGGAGTGAAGGTTCTGAGCCCCATGTTAGGCTTCACAACCTGGGGGTCCGGCAACGGGAGGAGGAATTCCTAGAGAATCAGACTTTGAAGGCTAGCGGGATTTGACTGCAGGACTTCGACAGGACTGGAGGAAACAGAGACTCCACTCTTAGAGGGCACACACAAAGTAGTGTGCACAATCGGGGCCCAGGGGAAGGAGCAGTGACCCCATAGGAGACTGAACCAGACCTACCTGCTAGTGTTGGAGGGTCTCCTGCAGAGGGGGGTGGCTGTGGCTCACTGTGGGGACAAGGACACTGGCAGCAGCAGTTCTGGGAAGTATTCTTTGGCGTAAGCCCTCCCAGAGTCTGCCATTAGTCCCACCAAAGAGCCCAGGTAGGCTCCAGTATTGGGTCGCCTCAGGCCAAACAGCCAACAGGGAGTGAACCCAGCCCCAACCATTAGCAGACAAGAGGATTAAAGTTTTAGTGAGCTCTGCCCACCAAAGCAACAGCCAGCTCCATCCACCACCAGTCCCTCCCATCAGGAAACTTGCACAAGCCTCTTAGATAGCCTCATCCACCAGAGGGCAGACAGCAGAAGCAAGAAGAACTACAATCCTGAAGCCTGTGGAACAAAAACCACATTCACAGAAAGATACATAACATGAAAAGGCAGAGGGCTATGTACCAGATGAAGGAACAAGATAAAACCCCAGAAAAACGACTAAATGAAGTTGAAATAGGCAACCTTCCAGAAAAATAATTCACAATAATGATAGTGAAGATGATCCAGGACCTCGGAAAATGAATGCAGGCAAAGACCAAAAAGATGCAAGAAATGTTGAACAAAGACCTAGAAGAATTACAGAACAAACACCTAGAAGAATTAAAGAACAAACAAACAGAGATGAACAATACTATAATTGATATGAAAAATACACTAGGAATCAGTAGCAGAATAACTGAGGCAGAAGAACGGATAAGCGACCTGGAACACAGAATGGTGGAATTCACTGCCGCGGAACAGAAAAAAGAAAAAAGAATGAAAAGAAATGAAGACAGCCTAAGAGACCCTTAGGACAACATTAAATGCAACAACATTCGCATTATAGGGGTCCCAGAAAGAGAAGAGAGACAGAAAGGACCCGAGAAAGTATTTGAAGAGATTATAGTCGAAAACTTCCCTAATATGGGAAAGGAAATAGCCACCAAAGTCCAGGAAGCGCAGAGAGTCCCAGGCAGGATAAACCCAAGGAGAAACATGCCAAGACACATAGTAATCAAATTGACAAAAATTAAAGACAAAGAAAAATTACTGAAAGCAACAAGAGAAAAAAGACAAATAACATACAAGGGAACTCCAATAAGGTTAACAGCTGATTTCTCAGCAGAAACTCTACAAGCCAGAAGGCAGTGGCATGACATATGTAAAGTGATGAAAGGGAAGAACCTACAACCAAGATTACTCTACCCGGCAAGGATCTCATTCAGATTTGATGGAGAAATCAAAAGCTTTACACACAAGCAAAAGCTAACAGAATTCAGCACCACCAAACCAGCTCTACAACACATTCAAAAGGAACTTCTCTAAGTGGGAAACGCAAAAGAAGGAAAGGACCTACAAAAACAAAACCGTAACAATTAAGAAAATGGTAATAGAAACATACATATCAATAATTACCTTAAATGTGAATGGATTAAATCCTCCAACCAAAAGACACAGGCTCATTGAATGGATACAAAAACAAGACATATATATGTGCTGTCTACAAGAGACCCACTTCAGACCTAGGGACACATACAAACTGAAAGTGAGGGGATGGAAAAAGATACTCCATGCAAATGGAAATCAAAAGAAAGCTGCAGTAGCAATACTCATATCAGATAAAATAGACTTTAAAATAAAGAATGTTACAAGAGACAAGGAAGGACACTACATAATGATCCAGGGATCAATCCAAGAAGAAGATATAACAATTATAAATATATATGCACCCAACATAGGAGCACCTCAATACATAAGGCAACTGCTAACATCTATAAAAGAGGAAATCGACAGTAACACAATAATAGTGGGGGACTTTAACATCTCACTTACACCAATGGACAGATCATCCAAACAGAAAATTAATAAGGAAACACAAGCTTTAAATGACACAATAGACCAGATAGATTTAATTGATATTTATAGGACATTCCATCCAAAAACAGCAGATTACACTTTCTTCTCAAGTACACACGGAACATTCTCCAGGATAGATCACATCTTGGGTCACAAATCAAGCCTCAGTAAATTTAAGAAAATTGAAATCATATCAAGCATCTTTTCTGACCACAACGCTATGAGATTACAAATCAATTACAGAGAAAAACACATAAAAAACACAAACACATGGAGGCTAAACAATACGTTACTAAATAACCAGGAGATCACTGAAGAAATCAAAGAGGAAATCAAAAAATACCTAGAGACAAATGACAACGAAAATACGATGATCCAAAACCTGTGGGATGCAACAAAAGCATTTCTAAGAGGGAAGTTTATAGCAATACAAGCCTACCTCAAGAAACAAGAAAAATCTCAAATAAATAATCTAATCTTATACCTAAAGAAACTAGAGAAAGAAAAACAAACAAAACCCAAAGTGAGCAGAAGGAAAGAAATCATAATGATCAGAGCAGAAATAAATGAAATAGAAACAAAGAAAACAATAGCAAAGATCAATAAAACTAAAAGATGGTTCTTTGAGAAGATAAACAAAATTGATAAACCATTAGCCATACTTATCAAGAAAAAGGAGAGGACTCAAATCAATAAAATCAGAAATGAAAAAGGAGAAGTTACAACAGACACCACAGAAATACAAAGCATCCTAAGAAATTAGTACAAGCAACTCTATGCCGATAAAATGGACAACGTGGAAGAAATGGACAAATTCTTAGAAAGGTGTAACCTTCCAAGACTGAACCAGGAAGAAATAGAAAATATGAACAGACCAATCACAAGTAATGAAATTGAAACTGTGATTAAAAATCTTCCAACAAACAAAAGTCCAGGATCAGATGGCTTCACAGGAGAATTCTATCAAACATTTAGAGAAGAGCTAACACCCAACCTTCTCAAACTCTTCCAAAAAATTTCAGAGGAAGGAACACTCCCAAACTCATTCTATGAGGCCACCATCACCCTGATACCAAAACCACACAAGGATACTACAAAAAAAGAAAATTACAGACCAATATTGCTGATGAATATAGATGCAAAAATCCTCAACAAAATACTAGGAAACAGAATCCAACAACACATTAAAAGGGTCATACACCGTGATCAAGTGAGATTTATCCCAGGGATGCAAGGATTCTTCAATATTCGCAAATCAATCAATGTGATACACCATATTAACAAATTGAAGAATAAAAACCATATGATCATCTCAATAGATGCAGAAAAAGCTTTTGAAAAAAGTCAACACCCATTTATGATAAAAACTCTCCAGAAAGTGGGCACAGAGGGAACCTACCTCAACATAATAAAGGCCATATACAACAAAACCACAGCAAACATCATTCTCAATGGTGAAAACCTGAAAGCATCTCCTCTAAGATCAGGAACAAAACAAGGATGTTCACTCTCATCACTATTATTCAACATAGTTTTGGAAGTCTTAGCCACGGCAATCAGAGAGGAAAAAGAAATAAAAGGAAGACAAATTGGACAAGAAGTAAATCTGTCACTGTTTGCAGATGACATGATACTATACATAGAGAATCCTAAAGATGCCACCAGAAAACTACTAGAGCTAATCAATGAATGTGGTAAAGTTACAGGGTACAAAATTGATGCACAGAAATCTCTTGCATTCCTATACACTAATGATGAAAAATCTGAAAGAGAAATTAAGGAAACACTCCCAGTTACCATTGCAACAAAAAGAATAAAATACCTAGGAATAAACCTGCCTAGGGAGACAAAAGACCTGTATGCAGAAAACTATAAGACACTGATGAAAGAAATTAAAGATGATACAAACAGATGGAGAGATATACCATGTTCTTGGATGGAAGAATCAACACTGTGAAAATGACTACACTACTCAAAGCAATTTACAGATTCAATGCAATCCCTATCAAACTACCAATGGCATTTTCTACAGAACTAGAACAAAGCATCTTAAAATTTGTATGGAGACACAAAAGACCCCGAATAGCCAAAGCAATCTTGAGAAAGAAAAACGGAGTTGGAGGAATCAGGCTGCCTGACTTCAGTCTATACTACAAAGCTACAGTAATCAAGACAGTATGGTACTGGCACAAAAACAGAAATATAGATTAACGGAACAGGATAGAAAGCCCAGAGATAAACCCATGCACCTATGGTCAACTAATCTATGACAAATGAGGCAAGGATATACAATGGAGAAAAGATAGTCTCTTCAATACGTGGTGCTGGGAAAACTGGACAGCTACATGTAAAAGAATGAAATTACAACACTCCCTAACACCATACACAAAAATAAACTCAAAATGGACTAGAGACCTAAATGTAAGACTGGACACTATAAAACTCTTAGAGGAAAACATAGGAAGAACACTCTTTGACATAAATCACAGCAAGATCTTTTTTGATCCACCTCCTAGAGTAATGGAAATAAAAATAAACAAATGGGACCTAGTGAAACTTAAAAGCTTTTGCAAGGCAAAGGAAACTACAAACAAGACAAAAAGACAACCCTCAGAATGGGAGAAAATATTTGCAAAACGAATCAATGGACGAAGGATTAATCTCCCAAGATATATAAACTGCTCATGCGGCTCAATATTTAAAAAACAAACAACCCAATCAAAAAATGGGCAGAAGACTTAAATAGACATTTCTCCAAAGAAGACATACAGATGGCCAACAAGCACATGAAAAGCTGCTCAACATCACTAATTATTAGAGAAATGCAAATCAAAACTACAATGAGGTATCACCTCACACCAGTTAGAATGGGCATCATCAGAAAATCTACAACAACAAATACTGGAGAGGATGTGGAGAAAAGGGAACCCTCTTGCACTGTTGGTGGGAACGTAAATTGATACAGCCACTATGGAGAACAGTCTGGAAGTTCCTTAAAAAACTAAAAATAGAATTACCATATGACCCAGCAATCCCACTACTGGGCATATACCCAGAGAAAACCATAGTTCAAAAAGACACATGCACCCCAATGTTCACTGTAGCACTATTTACAATAGCCAGGTCATGGAAGCAACCTAAATGCCCATCGACAGACAAATGGATAAAGAAGATGTGGTACATATGTACAATGGAATATTACTCAGCCATAAAAAGGAACGAAATTGGGTCATTTGTAGAGACGTGGATGGATCTAGAGACTGTCATACAGAGTGAAGTAAGTCAGAAAGAGAAAAACAAATATCGTATATTAACGCATGTATTTGGAACCTAGAAAAATGGTACAGATGAACCGGTTTGCAGGGCAAAAATTGAGATACAGATGTAGAGAATTAATATATGGACACCAAGGGGCAAAAGTGGTGGGGCGGGGGTGCTGGTGGTGGTGTGATGAATTGGGAGATTGGGATTGACATATGTACACTAATATGTATAAAATGGGTATCTAATAAGAACCTGCTGTATAAAAAAATAAATTAAATAAAATTTTTAAAAAATCATTTACTTATCATCTCCTGAACCTCCTTTCCAAATCCCTGCCCATAAATCTGGCCCCACCCATTTTCCCAGTTTGGAATACTTACTCCAGTTATCCTAAGCTTATTTTTCCAGGTAAGCTCATTTTGCAAGTTGATGAAAAGGCTTGGTAATATTTTGATCAGGATTATTGTGAAGAGAACAAAATTAATTTAAATAGAACAGAAAGCTTTAAAATATTGAATCTTTTTACCTTCAAAGAATACATGTCTCTCCAGGTTTTCAAGCCTTCTTTTATGTCTCCTAGGTAGTGTTTTTTTTTTTTTTTTTTTTTAAATTTTATTTTTCTAGGTAGTGTTTTAAATTTTTCTTCATATATGTTCTAGGAAATTACCTTTTGTTTGGTAAGCACTTAATAAATATTTGTTAATGACAAGTTTATTAACTTTCAACGATGAATTCATACCTATTTTGGTTGGTATGCTGTTCATTTTAATTCATTCAACCTAATAGTACGATTAAAAGTTTAAAAAAATATACTTTAAAATGAAAATGATTGGTTGAAACAATTTATAAATACATTAAAAACAGGAAAGAGACTTGGATGTCGAATTCTGAGAATTGGGGTTCATTTTTGCTACTCCTTGCTACTGCTTTAAAAACAAACAGAGTCAGAAAACTTGGTAAAAACAAGCAGGAAATCCAAAAACACTAGGCTTTCCTGGTACTACCACTGACTTGCTCTTCATCAGAAGGTTTGTTACTTGTCATTCTGATTTCCTTTTCTTTCTATACATTTCTAATATTTATAAGACCTGTTTGTCTCCTCTTCAATGCCCCTGAATACTCACTGTTAAACTGAAAATAGACTTCTCTGATATTAGGAGTAGGCTTTATACTCTCAAAGACAGATTAGATGACCATGGGGAAGACCATGATGATGAAGATTTGGGGGGAAGGTCTTGGGATGGTTCCTCAATAAGTAGCATAACTCTTCCCCACCTGGGTCAAGAGAAGTTTGAAAATGAAGTCAAGAGTAAAGATGGGAGCAAGATATTACACTTGTTATGGATAGAGACTAGTTGAATGACTTTTGGAGTCTTGATTCAATTCGAGTGAGACAGAGCATTTTTATTTTTCCAGCTTTCCATAGAACTATGATTCACCTCCTCTTATTATTAAAAAGAAAAAAGAAAGACTATGGCATTATCACAGAGGTCCACACACAGCAAGAGCATCTTGGAGAACTTTTCAACTTTTCAATCTTGTGGCTGTAAAATCCATTATCATCCGATTGCATAAAAATAACATATAAATGTTATAGGCCATAAAGCTTGAAGTGTGGTTGTAAATTATATAAGCATATCTGTACTATACATATTCATGTTGTGATGCATTCAAATGATGAAAAATATTCTTTGCTCCATTGCTGCAGTAAGTTTCTGTTCTAAAATACGTTCTGGAGTCATCGGCAGTGTCTCCTCTTTTTGCAAATGACTAATGTGAGAAGGTAACTTCGGAAATTGCATTGCGATGTAATCATCCATATTGTGTATTGTAGATAAAATTGATTAGAATAATATTGAAAGTCCCCCAAGGGACTCTACAATTATAAGTCAAGTCCCAACTGGAAAAGGTTTTTTGAAAAGTTGGCAGATGTCTTAATGAAAATGAAGCATTGCAGTAATATATTAGGGCAATTTGTTCATTATTGACAAGCAAATCGCTAAACTATATAAATTACTGGATTAGACAGGCAGAATTACTTTTCTTTCAACGAATGGTTAATCAAATATTACTTTTAAATGCTCATTTGTTTAAGTTTTTGATATGCATATTAGTAGACAAATGATTGCCCTTTACTTAGAGCTCCAAGTTGGCTTTAGATGCTGAAAATACAAATATTTGAATTTACATCTATTAGGAACCAAATTCAATCACAAGATTGAAGTCTACCTTTCATTGTCCACAGTAGAATATATAAAACCACCAAGATTTTGTATTTCTTCTTAGTAAATCCATTTACTTGACATTTCTGTTCCCTTTTTTCCATGAAAGAACAACACTGAAATAAATCCTTGAGGAACAGATAGAGCCAGTTAACAAGTGAGGTAATTATATGTCATTATTCCACATGCTGGGGGGTTGTAAATGATTTAAAAGTTTGTTTCCATATTTGTTTCCAAGGACTTGACCAAGCACAGAAGCTCTATATATTTATATCAGCAACTAGGGAGAATTTATTCTAATAGATATTTATTCCACGAACAGGAATCTTTGTTTCATATTGCACATGAATATTAAATAAACTACCTGCTGGCAACTACACAATATTTTAGTCTCTAATTTTTAAAAGTACACTGTATTTTAATACCTATTTTTAAACAGATATCAATTTTTATGGAGCTGTACATGAGTTGTTGATGGATAAATCACCCAAGCATGGTTAAAGAGAGCCTAATCTCCAGCTGGTACCAGATCCATTTAATTGTATCTTCTGACCTCACCTCACCTGAGCCTGCATTAAAATCATAATACAGTTCAAGTGTAAAAATGATATACTGTTTGTTCGCCCTGTTTATAGAGGAGCAAACATACAGTTAAATTCATATGTTTAAAATTAGTGTAGTCATTTGAAAAGGTTGAGTTAGATCAAACTGCCTCTCAGCGTTTTCTCTGCCCTTTTTTTTTATTTAAATGACTAGGCCTCCATCACCAGATGTGAGGCTGTTAAAAAAGTTGTAACAGCTTTTCCTGGACACCCAGAAGATTGCTCCCCTCCATCAAACACAGAGAGCTTTCAAGCATCATTTAATAATGGAACAGTCCATTTTTTTAATGTGTTCAGCAGGCAATAGGACAGAAACTTCGGGGCGTTCTAAATCCTTTACAAACGTAATATTTCAAAATGGCCTAAACAGCAGCTCTTAAGTTTATCTCCATTTTCATTAGGGTGAAATGTTGTCTTTAGGTTCTGTGGTAGTTTTATTTTCATAAATTACAGTCCCCAGGTTTTTTCTGTTTTAAGAGTCAGGGTGTTTACTGGTCTGTTGTTTTTTTCTTTAAATGCTGCTCCAGCCAGACATATATTGATCTTAACAATGTTTGGAAAAGCTGAATTGAGTAAATTGAAAATGGCATTGCTTTTGAATTCCAATTCAAAGGAACAATTAGCTAATACTCATCACAAATAACATTTACTGAGAAATTCTGGTGCACTAGATAAACATGATGCTGCATCGCCACAACATGTAACGCATTGGAATGTGTATCTCCCTTGTCTCCCAGGTAAAGACTTTGTCTCTTTTATTCACCATGAAACCTCCAGTGACTGAGAGAGTGCCTGGGAGGACACATATGCCCAATGAGTAAGTAGAGAATCAATGAATGAATGAGTCAATGAATGCATCATCTCATTGGGTCTCTACAACTACCCTATGCAGTAGGAAATACGTTTATTCCCATTTTAAAAATGAGGAAACTAAAGTTTAGAGAAGTTAAATAAATTGCCCAAGATCACATCTATTTAGTGGCAGAGCCAGAATTTGGAGATCTGTCTGATTCTGGAGTCCACACTCTTAATCACGATGGTAATAGCTCAATCATGGTGGTTTTCAAACTTTGTTGTGCATCAGAACCTCCTCTCAGGCTTGCTAAAACCCAGATTACTACCTCTCCTGCCCCACAGAGTTTCTGTTTCAGTAAGTCTGAGATGGAATTTCAGAATTTGCTTTTCTAACAGGTTCCCAAGTGAGGTCGAAGCTACTGATCCTGGCACCACAATCTGAGAAACACCGGCTCTGTGATTCAACTGAGTATTTCAAGTAAAATAAATATAATAAAAGTATGTTCAGATCCAGCTTTGTGTGTGATAGTCATAGCCATTGGTTTTAACAAAACAAGCTCTTTCTCTTTCTATAATTTTTAACACAGGTCCTTTCTCACATCCATATCTACTCCCCTATAGCTCACCGCAGAATGTGTAGCTGGTTCTAAACAATAAATATATTGACCATTTCAATTAATCTGATGGATGTGAGTCTCCTTCCTGAACTAAATTTTATCCTTTTCCAGGGAGTTTTTGCAAAACTGAATTTAGATAGTATTAAAATGACTCCAGAATGATAAAAACATACCCAACGTCTAGAGAGAGGTCAAAGCATCACAATTACTCTGCTCTCTGTCCAAGAAACAAACAAACCAACCAAACAGAATACTATATTTAACTCTCCTGGAAACATTTGCTGAATTTAATGTCACAGAAATTGTGGGAATATTTGTTAGGTGTAGAAATGCAGAATTAGGATTTTGATCTTTACTGTCAAGTGTAGCCAGGTCCCTGGGAGGACCAAAATAATCTATTTCTTACCATGTATTTTTCTTAAACCCTTCAGGTAAAGTCAAGGTTAATTGTTAACTGATTAGTCATAGATTTATTTCCTGATGTCAATTCTCCCTAGTATGCGCTACGGCCCTCATTTCGTTCTCCTGGATTACTGGAAGCACATCCTTAATGGTTCTGCCATCTCAGGACTGGCCTCTGCCAGCCTCTCCACACAGTCCTGCCAGTTATTTTCTAGGATCCAGGCCTGAGGATGGCATCCCCCTGATCAACAGCTGTCTGTTGCATTATAACATTTTAGGGCAAAATTCATACTTGTAAACTTTTTCTACTTCTACTTCTTTTATGATGTTTCTGGCTTTCTACAGCTCTCATCTCCCAACACTCCTTTCTGACATACATCCCTCCATCCACGCTTACTGAAATTCTTGCAGATCCTCCAATGCATCACCTGTTTTGGGCATCTGTGTCTTTTTTCTTCTACTAGAATACTCCCTCCACAGCTCACATACCCCCACACACACATAGGCCCATACACACCTTTTGTCTACTTAATTTCTATTAATTCTTCAAGACACACACTCCAACTGCTGCTTCCTCCATGACCATCCCTAACTGTTTCTCCGATTTAAAAGTCTTGCCTCTTGCTTCAACAGTACCCTTGAATATTTCTCCATAGGACTTAACACTCCATACTCATGTAAGCAGTTTACTGGTCTATTTCCTCTTCCAAGCTGTATATTTTATGAGACAAGTACCAGATCTTTTTGTATAACTGCAAATTCCCAGTGCTGGTAGAGTGCTGGGCTCCCTTGTAGTGTTTCAAAAAATTGTTTAGCAAATAAATGAGAGAGAGAGAGAAGAAGGAAAGAAAGAGAAAGAAGGGAAGAAGGAGGAAAGAGAAGGAAGGAAGGAAGAGAGAAAGAAAGAGAGAGAGAGACAGGCACAGAGAGAAAGGAACAAAAATTGTGATTAAGAATCTCCAGTTGGTTGCTTCAGATAGCTGGTATATTTACTCTTTGGCAAAACCATATGGTACAGTGGAAAGAACCCGGGACATAGAATACCTCCTCAGGCAACTCTGAATAACCCTCTGGTCACTCATCTGTAAAATGACAGGTTTCTTAAGGTATTTTCCAGTATAAAGTTCTGTTATTAACCACCTTGGATGGAAAAAGGGAATTAAAGGAATGATCCCTTAAAACTATAGGAGTTAATATTTTTCCTTTGTTACCCTGTAGCATTTAAAGTATTGAAATGATCTCAACCCTACTGAATAGTCACCTTCTATTCTTTGTATTACATCAAAGTTTTATATAGTAATCTATGCTTTAAGCAATTATGAGTCAAAGTAATCTAAGTAGTATGAGAGATAATTTTGTTGATAAAATGAAGTATCACATCCTAAACTAGTGATGGGAAAGGTGTAAAGAAGAGTCTCCAATCTTTAAGGCTGAACTAGTTTAATGGTTTTCAACTTTTAACCAGTGATCCTTTTTCAAAAAAAAATGCATATAGCCAACATGGAAAACTTGTAAATATTTAATCTGTAAGATCAATTGAAGTGGTACTGTCTTGATTGGTTGAAGTGGTGGTCAGGGCAGGGTAGCCTGGATCCCTGAGTGCTGATATTGCCACCTTCAATGCCATCCCTGGAACCCTACACAGGTCCTTTGTTTTTCACACCAGTGTCTGTACCATGGCATCCATGTATATTCCTAGGGCTAATTTGGATTTAGTGCAACAGTGCAGGATTTTAAAAACCGCATAGAAGAACTCTGCTCACTTTTTCTTCTTCCCATCCTCTAATCAAGCATCACTCCATGAATGAGTGAATAGTTGCACACTTTACAGAGGTGATTTATGGTTCTGGATTTAGTCCTTGTACAGCAGGTTTTCAAGAAGTTGTATAAATGATTAACTAATCATCATAAATGCCTGCATTATATCTCAGAAATGATTCCAGCTCCTGTCATATCTGTGACCATGAACAAGGCCTTTTTTTTTTTTTCAAGATAAGGACTTTTTTAAAAATTAATTAATTAATTAATTTTTGGTTTTTGGTTGTGTTGGGTCTTTGTTGCTGCGCACGGGCTTTCTTTAGTTGCGGCGAGCGGGGGCTACTCATCATTGCGCTGAGCGGGCTTCTCATGGCGGTGGCTTCTCTTGTTGTGTAGCACGGCCTCTAGGCGTGCAGGCTTCAGTAGTTGTGGCACATGGGCTCAGTACTTGTGGCTCACGGGCGTTAGAGCGCAGGCTCAGTAGTTGTGGCGCTCCGGCTTAGTTGCTCCGTAGCATGAGGGATCTTCCCAGACCAGGGCTCAAACCCGTGTCCCCTGCATTGGCAGGCAGATTCTTAACCACTGCGCCACCAGGGAAGTCCTGAGCAGGGCCTTACAATGGGATTCCTGGAAGACTAGAAGTAGGACTGTAAGCGAGGTAATAAGCAAATCTGTGTTCAAAGGTTGCTTTTTTTCTATTGCTTTTGAACAGAGTACATAGGAACTGCCAGGTGTGAATAATTCCATGGCCAGTGAGAGGAAGGAAAAGTCTTATGTCTATTTTTAAGTGTTTATATCCTTCCAAAAACATTTCAAATTTATCTTTCTTTAGAACCCCGTTTTATGAGGCCAACTTCACTGTATTTTCAGATCTGTGATTTCCTTATCATTGATTAGGTAAATCTAACAGTATAAGAGAAATCATATCTACTGTATCTGTTCATAATATTAGTAAAAGACAAAGACAGTATCATAAATATTCAGGGTTAATTGTAGAGAAATTGGGTAAATGTCCAAAATTCTATGGTTAATCTTCATATCTGTCAAGCTTAAAGTTAGCAATGACTTCTGGGAGTTCTTAAAAGTGTTTGGAATGATAGGATCAGGTCATGCCTAACCCATTTTGGGGAAGCTGCCAGTCCTTGTGAATATGTGTTAATAAAGACAATAAATAACACCAAAGTATGCATGATACGGCAGGCAGGCCCTGAGCGCTTTCACGTCTTTAATTAATTTAATCTCAAAAAAAAACTCTAGGGCTTCCCTGGTGGCGCAGTGGTTGAGAATCTGCCTGCTAATGCAGGAGACACGGGTTCGAGCCCTGGTCTGGGAAGATCCCACATGCCGCGGAGCAGCTGGGCCCGTGAGCCACAGCTGCTGAGCCTGCGCGTCTGGAGCCTGTGCCCCGCAACGGGAGGGGCCGCGATAGTGAAGGACCCGCGCACCGCGATGAAGAGCGGTCCCCGCACCGCGATGAAGAGTGGCCCCCACTTGCCGCAACTAGAGAAAGCCCTCGCACGAACCGAAGACCCAGCACAGCCAAAAATAAATAAATAAATAAATAAATAAATAAAATTAAAAAAAAAAAAAAACTCTATGCGTTAAGTACTATTACTATTCCAATTTTAAGAAAGAGGAATCTGAATCACACAGAGTTTATGTAACTTTCCCAGTATTGCATAGTAATAAAGTATTTAAACCAAGGCACCCAGAGGCCTATGCCAACATTCTTCTTTTTTTTCTAGTGTTTTAAAAACTTTTTATTTTGCTATGATTTCAAACTTACAGAAAAGTTGCAAAATTAGTAAGAGCTCCAATGAACTGTTACCCAGATTTACCAGTTGATTACATTTTTTTGTCCTATTTATTTACCATTCTCTCTCTCTGTACAGTTGTCCCTCTGTATCTGTGGGGGATTGGTTCCAGGATCCTCTAGGGACACCAAAATCTGCAGATGCTCAAGTCCCTTATATAAAATGGTGTAGTATTTGCATGTAACCTACACGCATCCTCCCATGTACTTTATTTTTTTAAACATCTTTATTGGAGTATAATTGCTCTACAATGTTGTGTTAGTTTCTGCTGTATAAAAAAGTGAATCAGCTATATGTACACATATATCCCTATATCCCCTCCCTCTTGCGTCTCCCTCCCACCCCCCCATCCCACCCCTCTAGGTGGTCACAAAGCACTGAGCTGATCTCCCTGTGCTATGTGGCTGCTTCCCACTAGCTATCTATTTTACATTTGGTAGTGCGTATATGTCCATGCCACTCTCTCACTTCGTCCTAGCTTACCCTTTCCCCTCCCTGTGTCCTCAAGTCCATTCTCTATATCTGTGTCTTTATTCCTGTCCTGCCCCTAGGTTCTTCAGAACGATCATTTATTTTTAGATTTCATATATATGTGTTAGCATACGGTACTTGTTTTTCTCTTTCTGACTTACTTCACTCTGTATGACAGACTCTAGGTCCATCCACCTCATTACAAATAACTCAATTTCGTTCCTTTTTGTGGCTGAGTAATATTCCATTGTATATATGTGCCACATCTTCTTTAACCATTCATCTGTCGATGGACACTTAGGTTGCTTCCATGTCCTGGCTATTGTAAATAGTGCTGCAATGAACATTGTGGTACATGACTCTTTTTGAATTATGGTTTTCTCAGGGTATAAGTCCAGTAGTGGGATTGCTGGGTCATATGGTAGTTCCATTTTTAGTTTTTTAAGGAAGCTCCATACTGTTCTCCATAGTGGCTGTATCAATTTACATTCCCACCAACAGCACAAAAGGGTTCCCTTTTCTCCACACCCTCTCCAGCATTTATTGTTTGTAGATTTTTTGATGATGGCCATTCTGACTGGTGTGAGGTGATGCCTCATTGTAGTTTTGATCTGCATTTCTCTAATGATTAGTGATGTTGAGCATCCTTTCACGTGTTTGTTATGCCAACATTCTTAAACACTGTGTTACATTGTCTATTTCTACAGCTGACACTGGGTAGAATCCCCACAGAAGGAAGGCAGGTTGATAAACTCTGAGAAACTTCATACCCCGAAACAACACCACTTTTGCCTGAGTGACCCACAGACTTTACATGACAGTAATTGTGGGGCCCTGATGACTCAACAGTCCATGGACCAAAGTCCTTCTAGCCCTCCTCTCTTCCCTTGAACTTTTTAAACTGATTTAATCTTGAGATACAGTGATTGATGACTTGTCTTATCCTTCCTGTTGTAATTTCTAAGAAGGCAGGGATAGTGTCTTACTCATAGTTCTAATCTCTGCTTTATCAGGGACCTTACCTTCCTAACATTGGGTAAAAAAAAAAAAACAAAATACTATCCTGTCTCATTATTCTCCACTAAATTTTCCAGTAGAATCAAGGAATTCTGCATTCCCTTGGCAGGTGGTATGTTGATAAATGTTTAACAACCTGCTCTTTGGAGGAATTTATTTTAAACCTTGCTTTGTAGCATTTGCCAATTCCCATGGTATAAATACTGTTACCATCACCAAATTCAAGTGACTAACCAACATGATGTCACTGAATACAGAGTTGGAAGAGATGCTAACAATGGGCTCTCCACCAGCTGCCAGCCAGTATGAAGACTCCAGAACATCACTACTTTAGCCACTCAATAAAATATTAAGTCCCACTGCAGAGGGCGGACAAAAGATAAACAAGGAAAGATATGAGTAAATATTGACTTTAGGGTTTCTTCTTAACATCCCTTGGTCCCATGAACCTTCACAAGTAGCTCGGCTAGCAACTTTTTCTGTTACCCTTCCAAAATATCTGTAACAACCACTCATCAAAGTGTTAATCTCCCTCTCTTTTCACTTGACTAGTTTCACTAGCCAACTGTAAACTTTCTGAGGGCAGAGACTATTTTAGCACTATTTTATCCCCTGAGTCTAGCTCAAAGAAAGTACCAAAGGGCTTCCCTGGTGGCGCAGTGGTTGAGAATCTGCCTGCCAATGCAGGGGACACGGGTTCGAGCCCTGGTCTGGGAAGATCCCACATGCCGCGGAGCAACTGGGCCCGTGAGCCACAACTACTGAGCCTGCGCGTCTGGAGCCTGTGCTCCGCAACAAGAGAGGCCGCGATAGTGAGAGGCCCGCACACCGCGATGAAGAGTGGCTCCCACTCGCTGCAACTGGAGAAAGCCCTCGCACAGAAACGAAGACCCAACACAGCCAAAAATAAACATAATAAATAAATAATAAATAAAAATTAAAAAAAAAAAAAGTACCAAAAAAAAAAATTGTTGAATGAAAGAATAAATACTTGAAAAACAGTGTTCTAGCACAAGAGATTGGACCTATTTCTTTACTAGCAACCAGAGGTCATGAGTATCCACTTGGATTTTGGCCTTAATGCAGAATTTGCCTGCTTTGTTGATTTATGGTTAATCCATAGCGTTACCCTTTAACATAGTTATTTGTAGTTGGTGATTAAGTTCTGTGGACTTGTGATTAAGAAGTAATTAATTTTCCATACTTAACACTAATGAAATTTCGTGTGAAATGAAAACTACAGAATTAGCATTTGCATCTACTTAGCAGCTTGTCTTCATTATATAACAAACAGAAACAAAGTACTTCAAGTCCATCCTAGCCAAGGCTTGAGAATGGAGTACAAAGAGCTAGATAAAGACAGACAGGCAGTTGGACAAATACGAAGAGAAGACTAACTTAAATTATTATAAGTGTATTTACTGAGCTAGATTATCAGTTTTATCACAGATATACTGGATAATAGAAAAAAAATTGAATAATTTATCCAGCAATTTTCTCATCGGCAATATTATTAAAATGAAGACATGAAGAAAGAGGTTATAGAGGAGAATATATATATAGGCCATGAATAAATGCATTAGGCAGCAGGGATGGTGAATGTTTTAGTAGGTTTGGACTAGGTTTTAAAAAAAAGAAAAGAAAAAATACTCAGGTTCTGTGAAGTCTTAAAATATCTGCTGGGGGAAGTCGGTGGGGAAGAATTGCCTAGAGTGGAAAAGTTTATCCTCATCTTCTTACTGCTAGTAGTTTTTTCAAAGACTGAAGGTAAGTCTCTGTTCTACTACTGTTTACTGAAAAAAGTAAAAAATGAGGAGGTGGTAATAAGGAATAAGTAGAGAAAGAAGCAGTTCAAGCAAGCTGAATAAACCTGTGCTTGAGGAAGACTGTTCAGAGTCCCAAACTTCCCTGTGATATTTTGCACATTTAGGGAAAAAAACAATTCCTCATCCTCATTTTTTAAAAAATTAACCCATTTCCTCCTTAACATGTATAATTAAATGCCATAATAATTATTTTTATATAATATATATTTATTTTATTATTTTATATAATATATATTTCCATAAATATTATTTTTAAAAACATACTGACCTTTAACTACAGATTTTAAAAACCCAACATACTATTGCCATTTCTCAAGGAATAACCTAGATGCTGGCTCAGCAGACTTGGTTTCTGCAGGATAGTCACAGCACATTCAGGCAGAACACCTTGGTAAACAAATGTTTGTTTTTTATTGAAAAGTAAAATGGGATGGAGCTTCTGACTTAACCACAGACAGGTTTCAGAACTTTAGAAAAAGATGATTCCTGCACTTATGAATATTTTGGACAAGAAGGGATTTTTTGAGAATGAAATCGTCGACTTCAGTGCAATATTCTCTAATAGCTGCTTTTAAAAGAGAACAGGCGGCAGTGTGAAATGACAAACACTGAGATGCAATGAGCACTCCTGAAACCAAATTCAGAAGAAAATATACATTCTCTTCCTGCGTTAGTGTTGCTATGTTTGTGGGGCTGGGTGGCTGGGTGCATGTGTGCGTCTTGCTAATTATATTATCTGTACTATCAGATAAATGCAGAGAAATGGACAGTGCATATGTATGTCTTTAACTTTAGTATTGATTTCTGGACAATACTGCCTCTGCTAATGAGATCTCTTGGATATTGTATCTTTTTGTTTTACTGAGTTTTCCAGATACTAATATTTGTGTTTTGAGCACCAAATTGCTTTTCCTTAAGAACTTTAGAGTTTTCTAAAATCTTTAAAAATTCCTGCCTTGTTGAGCAGAGTAGATATAATTAAGTCTTTGACTCTCTCTGTCAGTATCATCAATAACACTTACTGTTTGATTGTGTCATACAAAGTTGCCCTCAAGGCCCACTCTACACTACAGGGCCCTAAAATGCTACGTGTTTTGAGTTGTTTACTGATAGTTTTGTTGTTAATCATTAAGTCTGCCAGTAGTAATACTCCCTTCATCATTATCTGTTTGTTCTTTCGCTAAGGCCTGAAACCAAATCATCTTATTTATCAAAATGGTGTGTATAAAAAATTGCAAAGTGGAAGGTTTTTAGTTTAAGAATTCTAATAACATCTCTTTGCACCTAGGTATGGGTTCACTTTTAGTTTCTTGTTTACCAGAGGGGAGGGGAGGGGAGGGGCAAGATAGGTGAAAAGGATTAAGACGTACAAACTACTAGGTATACAATAAACAAGTTACAAGGATGTAACGTACAGCATAGGGAACATAGCCGATATTTTATAAATACTTTATATGGAGTATAACCTATAAAAATATTCAATCACTACATTGTACCCCTGAAACTAACATAATATTGTAAGTCAACTATACTTCAATATAAATAAATAATAAAAATAAAATCAACAAGGGATTTACAATACCTACATTTGAAAAAATGAGATGCTTGATGTTGTAGGAAATCATGGGGGCCCCTCCAACAATATAAAATAAAAATAAAGTTCTAAATGAAATTCTGAGTCAAAGATAAAAAGTTGTTCAAAGTTCACTGGGTACATTTTCAGTCTCTTTTTGTCAACCGACATGATGGGGACTGGTGGAAACATCTCCGAGACTGTGCTTTTGTCTCTGTCTCTCTGCATACAACCATAACACCCACCCACATACACACTTCTTGGGCCTTCTCTGGTAAGGAAGAAGGTCCTTTCCCTGTTTTTTTTTTTTAATAGTGACTTTTCTTGATGGTCTGCCCAGGATTCCTTCTGCATATCAGGCCACACATACACTGTGAAGCAACGGAGATAAAATCATGACAGATGTTCTGAATAAACTGAATCTGCTGACCCCTTTTACCACTTTCTCCTCCAGCTAGAGTTTCATGACAGAGAAGGATGAAAATTCACCAAGCAGAAAATCTCATTTAGGCCATGGAAATTTGAATGCAATTGTAAATTTTTGCTTCATTTCTTTGGTTGAAATCCAACTTACATCAGAAACATTAGTACAAAATTATTTAAAATAGACTGACTCTATCTCCTTTTTAGAGTGAAAGAGGGAACTATTCATAATAATGAAGAATCCTGGACAGATAGGATATGCGGTCACCCTACTCAAGTAACACATGACACTGGGTCAAGGCACAGACCCTCACTGACCACTATGAAGACATGTTTAGTAAGACTATCCAAAATGTCAGAATTAAATGTGGCAGTGATATTGGAGAAGATTCAAAATCGAAAATGTGATATTTTATGTTTAACCATGAATTATCATTTGGTACATTTTAAAAATTCTATTTATTTACCTTGTATGTATGTTATCTGATGAGATTATTTTAAAATTAGTGTAATAAAAAAAGTTACCTATTTTAATAAATTCTCAAAGAGATAGTCCTCAAAAAGAAATATCTGTCCCTAATGGTAGATATATATTCAGTACTTAGATGCATTCTTTTGTTCTTTGTGCCTCTAATTTCCACCTCAGGGTAGCATTAAAGTTTGTAAATCAAATGATTATTGGATAAATACTCTTGACTAACCAACATGCCTCAAGTCTTAATGAGTAAGGAGTCCTTTTTAGAAATTAGAATGATATTAAGTTGCTCCTAAAAATGTACTGATGGGATGGGTGCAGGCTTTGTAACACATGATTCGGACTGATTCTCGGCCTAGAGAAGGATTCTCCAATCAGACTGGAATTCTGTGGGGAAGAGAGCGGTCATTGATTGGGATGTCCACTCCAGACGTGCAATGGAGAAGCTGCTGTGAGCTCACGTGCCACGTGTTTACTGATTCTGGTCTGTTAAAGTCCCAACACTACAACCTGGCATTCAAGGACCTCCCTGTAAACCTTCTTTTCAAGCATTATGTCCCAAACAACCACCCCTCACTAAACTTCCACTCTAGCCAAGCTGATTAATTCACGATCTAAAAATCTTATTTGTCACTTTTCTTAGATGGGCTTCCCACAGAACTGACTGTGATACAGAGATTTACACACAGGAATTTTAATGGAGGTGGTCTGTGGAACACCTGTAAGGAAGCGATGGGAGCAGGACTCGGCAGAGGGAGGAGCTGAACTGTGATGTTACAACAGAGCCCACAGTCAAACCCACGAGGAGCTTCAGAGCTGGGCTGGCCTGCAGAGGTGTCACACGCACTGGCCTTTGTACTTTCACATTAACCAGTCATTGGGTGCGGCTGCCCCTTGAAAGGGGCTATGACCTTGGGTGATACAGGGCCCTTAGTCTGAGGGCAATTCCTGGACAAGAAGTCGGCTGTGAATTTCAGCAGTCAACACTCCTGGCAGCTGAGGAAATGAGGGCCTGGGTCTGAAGCAGGGAGATGCAGGGCACACCAGCATTCACCACACCACTCTTCTACTTGGAAAGCCACCTCCCATAGGACTCTAATTATCCTTACAGCAAAGGTTAAGTGCCACCTGTTATTCCTTTCCTGTTCTGACCACCCTAGGCCAGAGAAAAGTTTCCACACCCCTGAATTCCTTTATTGTGTCACGACAGCTCAGGGCACAGCTGATCCCAAGCACAGCAGAGGCAGAGTAGATGCTGAGGCACAGCCCTACCCCACTTAGTCAATATTTATTTTTGCACGACACAATACACACGGAGGTTTCATTTTTAATCAAGAAAGTTAAGGAGGGTACCTGGCATCTGGGACACTAAAGTATCTGAAAAACAATGATCCAGAAAGGCAATGGCATTGAGTCTGTTCTCAGGTGGTCCCAGAAATCCCCTCACCGTTATAGCAGTTAGAACAAGAAGTTTAAGGTAGTATTTTCAAGAATGGTTCTGTGATACTCACAATTCAAGTAGTGCTGCTTCTGGGGCTGATGTAACTCTTAGCGACACAAATTAGGGAATGTGTCTTCTTCCCAGCTATCCCACAAAACACTGTGCAGCCCTTGCACTCCAAGAAGGAGCGATGCTGGCATCCAAAGTTTGAGTAATCTCATGAAGGGCACTGGCAGCCACTGAAGAGGTGAGACTATTTTTCAAGAGTCTTTCAGGCATCAGTGAGGAAGCTGGAGAGAAAACATGAATGAGCAACTCATGAGCACACTGAGCAACTCTCTGGGGGCTTTCATGTGTGGAAGAGATGACTGAGTTCATGTCCTGAGTCATGAGGTAGAGGTGGAAAGGAGTGGAGCTGCTGAATTAATGAAATTCATCATGGATTTTTGGTATGAGCTAATATGAAAAACTCAGTTTCCCCTAGAAGTTATCACATAATGCCTTTAACTATTCACGTGTGTATCTCTTCTAACTAGAGGCCCTATCCTTGCAGGTAAGGACCATGTCTTTCCTTCACAAATATTTGATGATTAATTCAAAGATTGATGGCTGAAGTTCTCCTAGGGTACTGAAGGATGTTATTTGTTATTTACCCCATTGTCATCTGCAGACCTGGGCTTAAGCAAATAATCATAATCATAAAGGAATGTTTTCTCAATAGTCACCATCCAGTGATTAATGTCTTTTCTATCAGCTTTTTTATTCTTTTATTAAGATCAGAGCCCCTATATCCTTATCTGTCTTCTTCCAAAGGTCTCATATTCCTGTTTTCACTTCTCCCCATCACAGGCAATTACTTCATGATGGCACTGTCCCATTCCCCCCTCAAAACTTACACATTTAGGATCACTGAGTTCTTAGATGCTGGTGACATTAACCCAATTTAAAGGTGTTTAATAGAGCTGAACCACAGATAAGAAAGTGAGTTAAACATAGACCCTAGCCTGGGCTACTTATTAGTCTTCTTTCCTTATGCTCTTGGATTTCTGTTCTTTTCCCTACATGTTTTGGCAATAAAGCTGAATACTGATAAGGCATTAGTTGGAGCATTCCTAAATATTTTCAAACACTGAGTATGAGGGTCAGGTAAACCAATTAGTCTGAGAGGATTTTATAGATTACTCATGGGATTGTAGGTTGGTTGGTTATTTCACTGTATTTTCTTGTTCTCTTTCCCAAACATAGAAAATTCTCACTATGCAAAGTCTGCTCAATGCTAAACTTCAAAAATGACCTCCAACATACATACTTTGTTCAAGATGTGGGAATCATTTCCTGAATTTTAACTGGGCCAAAGAGACATATGTGTATGCATATCCATGATATTCTCATAAATACATAATATGTTACATATACAAGTGTTTTATACTTTTTTATAATGAAAATATGTAGACAAACACAGAAACTAAGACAAGTACAAACATAAATACGAGAGGATTCTACATCGTATCTGTGGAGTAAGAAATGCTCAGGGCTTTTAGGGGTCAGTACTTTGCTTGATAACAAGGCCCTCTATGTTATCAAGAGGGAACTTTTCCTGTATACTTAAAGGAAGAAGGTTTTGATTGGATGAGTCAGATTATTGTACCAGCTTTTTCATGTTTTATGAAGACAGAGGCTTAGAAATGCAAAAGAGCAAGAAATCTCCTTTTTCAAATTAACAGTGTTGTCCTATATAGGCTTTAACTGCTTCCTGAACTGCCAAGTGATAGTGAGCATTATAAAACCATCTCAGAAGGAATATCCTATTCCCTGATACCCAGAAAGCATCTTGATAGTTGGTTATCCTCTAGCTGAACTCCTTGTCTGACCCAAGTCTTTTTTCTGCAAAGCTTTTGTTCAGGCATTTCCTTCCTACTACTACTTACAAAAATTGAGAAGGTCAAAGTGCAAGTGGTAATTGTTTTTGGCACTTTAGAAAATGGTTTTCTTTCAGTACTTATCATTTTCTCTAAAGCCTTCTTCTGCTGAGTCTTTATCAATTGTGCTTCACACTGTAGATCAACACATTTGGGGCCCCTCTGCCTGCCAAGTCCCTTTCTACTATTAGGAAGTTTAAAACCCAGTGAAGCAGCCTAGTGTAAATATATTTTCTATGCTAGATTCCTGTGAGAAAGGAGTAGAAAATATAATTATTTTTTTGCATTTATGGTGCAGTCATAAAGTAGTTGAGATTTAGAGAATGAGTTTATATAGCAGAGACAAGACATTTTGGGGAAAACTTAAAAGGAGAGAAAACTTTAATACTCTTTTATTCTATTTAAGATTGTTATGAAATAATAAGAAAGACCACATAAATGGCCCATCTTTACAAAGAGTATGCATCGTTCTATTTAGATTTGTTATTGCCATCTTACTAATACTTCCATGTGCCAGAACTATCACCTGATTTCTTCCTTCAGTGTTTCCTAATGACTTGATTTCTCGTCCTGCCTTTGTTATTAATCCAGAGTTTGAACTGGATCTATCTCTGCTCACCTTTATTTCTTCAGTGATTTAGTTGAGCTGTTTCCTCCTACCTACCACCTGGTTACTTCATAGAAAACCAAGAGAGAAGTTTTCTGACTTAATATCAGTTAGACTTGTCCCCTAATTTCGATCAGTCATCATTACTTTGAGTCCTTATCTATATGAACAATGAGAATTTTTATTACTGGATCAAGAATCATTCTCCATTTCCATCTCCATATCCACTGTTATATTCCATGAGCATCAAATTCTATAGTAAAAATAAGCCATACTTTACAAAACTGACCTAAGTTTTTAGAATTAATGGAGAGGAAAGAGATTCTGAAGGTATTCATGATTTATCAATCTTTGGGTAAAAAATATATTTCAATTTGGATTCATTAATTTGCCAAAGTGACTCATGTTTCCCAGTAGCAATAGGAAGAAATATAGTAATACTTTCACTCCTATAGCCCTTTTATCCCAAGATCATAAATATGCTGCAACCATTAATTAATTAAGTGTTACAGCCTTACCACTGAAGTAGGTGAGTTTCCTGTCTCCAACTGAGGCCAGCACTCAGAGAAAGTCAGTCTTCCGTAATGCAGCTAATTAGGCAGTGCTACACCACTAGTGAAAATTTCTGATCCCAGCTGGAGATCAACTTATGCCCTGAAGAAATGGGACTTGATAGCCCTTCAAGTCTTCATCCTAACCTCTGTCCCTGCTGTTGATATTCTTAATCATATCAATATCTAGTTCTTTTTGGTCTATTACAGAGCTGTTGGTCCACAGGGCATCCGGAGTCTTAAAGAAATCACAGATGAAAAGTACACTGTATTAAAACAAACAAACAAATAAACAGATCCTCCTCCTCCGTGTTCAGCATTTAACTTCTGTCTGTGGCAAAGACACATACTGAACGGGTGCTGTGATCACCCGTCAGAGGTAGGATGGGCTCACATGCCCAAGATTTGGTTCGGATGTTGAGACTGATGATACACACAAGAGAGTATACAAAGGTTTATTATTCACATAATGAACACCCCTGGGGAGAGAAGGGCTGGCTCCCAAGCTAGTCCAAAAATGGATTAAGAGAGTGGGGTAAGGTGTCTGCCGTGGGGTTTTATTAAAGGTGGTTAAGGAGTAGGGCTGCGGTGAGGGTCCCACAGGCATTGATGGGGGCTGGCATGGTTTGAACTTCCTGCCAGGGCCAAAGGAGTGAGGGCTTTCTTAATGAAGAGGGAAAGAGGTAGAGGTGGGGCATGAAAGCTGTCAGCAGTCAAACACCAAAATTTCACTTACTCTTAGAAAAAAAAAATTCAGTCACTTTTTATTACAATCAACACCCTGCATAAAATTCCCAGATTGTACAAAGATGCTGTATGTATAATACTCTATGAAAGAATTACGTTAAGGCAGCAGTTTGGGAGATATAATAGGACTAAATAATTCAACGTCCTTAAGATTTTTGACTGGGATGTTATAAGCACAGACTGTAACAGCTGGTAAGGTCTGTGGTACCAGGAAATAAAAGGCACCTCTTCTGATAAATGATAGTGAAATGTGGTTAGGCTCCTATATGGATTCCTTGTGTTCCTGGCCTTCTTATTTGGCCTTAATTCTAAGAACATCTTTGCTATTTAAAATATCAAGGTATTACTCTTTCTGACCATTCAACAATAGTGGAAGTGGTCGCAAATAAGGGACTTAACCCAGGGTCACATAGACAATATGACTTCTGATTTAGCATTAATCCACCAAAGCAAAATGCCCCTTCCCACTACTTGCCATAATTTCAAGAATCACAGATGCATGATTTTTCTTTCCCTCCAACTTTCTAAAAATCATGATGTCTGGACTTAATTTGGTCTTAATAATTTAACTTACGGTGGGAATGGAGGTTAGCCATGTCATCTTAAAAGATTAAATTTATATTAAAGAAAATTTTGAAGATAATGTTTGAATGAATTAAACATTCCATGAACAAGACAAATTTCTCAATATTCTAAATTTCCTGTTTTCTCATGTTATAACAGGAGTTCTGATGCTGTTCTTAGGCTCAAGTTAGACAATATTATGTAGCAAGCAGCATTTCTCTCCTGGCTTATGAATCCACTCTTGGTATCCTTTTTTGGTTCACCCATTGCTGCAGAACAATACCTCCCACTGTTTGAGTGCCTGTGTTTCTCCTCTTTCCTCCTGTATCACAAACAGCTCTCAAGAAATGATCTGATAGCTGCTAAATATAAAACTTCATTTTACTTTTATCACTATATAAGTAAGGTGATTTGATTTACTCTTTTATTTATAACAAAAATGTACTGAGCAATATGATATTTTGGGCTCAGACAAAGCTAGACATACCTAGTCTCCTGCCTTCATGGAGTACAGCTTAGGGGATGGGACCAGCATTCATTCTTCATGTAAGGTAGATAGAGTTTTCATGATCTCCCAAATGTCTCAAACCAGGACATGGAAGAGCAATATGCAAATATATGCCTCTGTTATTCTGAATGCCATACCCTTCATCATGAGGTCGCAAGGAGATGTTTCTAAGTTTAAATTCATTCAATTCATGGAGGAGCTATTAATTTTGCAAATGGTATTGAATATTGGACAGCAGGCCTTACCTAAATCAAAACCATTGCATACTATATAGCCTGTCCCTCTTCAGTACATTTAGAAGGCTTGGGGTTATTAATTTATTTTTCTGAATGTTTATGTAACCTTTTACTATATTCCTTTAGGCTGTAAAAAGCCTCAGTAGAGGTTTGTCTGTTGCTGAAGGCAAGGAGCACAGGAGTTGGCTCCAGGCATAGTTATAAAATAAATATGGTATTTTTTTTTCCCCAAGAAGAAAAATAGCCATGAGAAAGCCGGTTTCCTAAATAGGATGTGTTGGGAATTTTTTTTTCCACTCATGGTTGATTGTGGCAACAAAACTAGGATTATTGTTTTAGACATCTTAAACTTAAAAAAAAAAAAAAAAGCCCAAAATACGTCTATAGGAGAACATTGAAGGGAGCAGGTCTCATATAAATTCCTAGGAGCCAACAAAGAATTCATTTCAAGGCTGACCATTTGCAGATCATCTTAATATGTATGTTTACTCAGTTACTGATATGCAGAATACCCTGTCACCAGTACAGTTGTTGGTTTATCTGGCATAGGCTATATAACACCGTAGAAGAAGAAGCCACTTGACTTTGTGTCTGGAAATGTTAAAGAAGAACTATACTCCATAATGTTTACTCTGCATAGCATCTTTGCAAAAAAGGATCAGCTCAGAATGAACTTGCATTTTCTTTCTTCGTGTTGTCAAGGAAATGGCCCAATGTTAGATCAGCTTTTGTCCTTGCTAAACCAATTCCAGAATGAGGTTTTAAAAAAGTGGATGGCTACAGAAGTGCATTTTCATTTGTTACACTCTGCTGAAAAGGCATTGGCATAGTGTGCTTTGACTTTTTAAGATGTTCTCAGGATTTGAAAGGCTGGTCATTGTTGTTATGTTTTACTTAAACTCTCAACAACCTGTCAGGGGTGAAATAGTCAGAATATAAAATATACAAAACATTTCAGAGTAGAGTGAGACACTCTTAAGCTGGTTTTTAACAATCTATATTGTGCCTTTAAATCTTGATACCTCATTTTGGGGAGAAAAAATCTAAATGGAACAGGAAATGATACAACATAAAATTACTTCCATAAAAATAAAAATTACTGGAGAGAGGAAACTGATGTTTGAGACTAAAACTGTCCTATTTGGAAGCAAGGATGTATCTCTTCCCAAGAGATAGTTTACTCACAGTCTACATTCTCCTTGATATTCCTAGTGGTATTTTCTATCACTCAAATACTGAAGAAATCTATCCATTTTTAAAGTAAAAAGAAATCAAAACCATTTTCCCACATAGCTGGTAGCCTACAGTAGATACTGCACTTTTATTTACTAATTTATTTGTTTATTACAAAGTGTGAGTAGAGACAATTTTTAAATTCTACCAACTATTAAGTTAACTTTCTGATTTTTACTTTAAAGAGTTGGCTATGTATTCAAAAAATTCATGTTTTCCTATGAATAACAATTAAGACTCACTTCCTCTATAGTTAAATATCAGCTGTGTAACTCAATGTCTTTGAATAGGAAGATTTAGCCTCAGTATTATTCTACTCATTCAGCATTTGTAAGAAAAATATTCATTTTTACAAGTGCTGGAAGGAATAAAGCCAAAAGCTTAAATTGTTAATATTGACCAAAAATGTACACAGCCGCAGCATATGCCCCTTGCCATTCACAAAACATATGCTAATTGGAAATAAATATCATCCATCCATGACTAGACTTACACACTCAGAACTGCTTTACAAATAACAAAGTGTGCCTTCTTTCTTCTTTTGCTATCATACAGCAGAAAGAAGAAGAATCACCAGTGGCTCTGTGAATGCATTAATCGATACCCTATTACTTATTTGATTATACGAAGTTATGTTTTTCGCGTTATCATTGAACCAATGAGAAGAAATGTAGGTAAGAAATGAAGAACCTTAGATATAATCTCTCAATGAATTTCATGTCCATAAAGGAAAACATGTATTTAAATAATAAAAACCACATGTATCCATTTATTTATTGATTCCCTACTGAGTTGGTTTGTCAAATAAAAATGGCATTTCTGAATACTCAAAATTTTTTTACTGAGGTAAAGAATGAAGAAGTTTGAAGAAATCAAATGACCAAAAAAAAAAAAAAAAATTGTTCTGAGTTCCTGGGATCTTAGTATTATATATATAGTTGGACAACTTTGGACCAGGTTGAATGTCATCATGTCTGTATCTAAGAATAAGATGACTTTCTGGCCTAATGGTACTCCCCTTCCGTGCTTCTTTCCTCACATCTGGTCGCCAAAGAGTCGTTCCGTCACCCTGCAGCCTGCTAATGAGATCCACCATTTAATTAATACCATAAGAATTTTAATTCTGACTGAATCAATTTAACGTGATGTGATTTTGTCAGCTCTATTCCCCAAGTAAAAAGTGAGCCTGATGCTTATTACATACATCATTTCACGGGCCCTGCATTCCCTGCTGACTTAAACAAATTCTAATTAAGACTAATTAAAGCATCATTTATGAAAGCGCTTGTGATAGCTATGCAAACATTCTGGGTGGGTATGCTTTGCATAATAATTATCCTAGTTAATATTAAGACTAGGTCCTTGGCAATTAGGTCTTTGAAACTGAGAGCTATTCTGAATTTAGCCCTTTCCAGTATGAGCAATTAATTTAAAAAAAAGTGCTAAATTTATGTAGTGGCTTCATTAACAAAATAAATTTAGAAGTAGTAGTATTGTTTGCATTTTTTTAAACTAAGCATAATTCTTAACCCAGGTGACAGTTATTAAAATAAAAAATGCAATTCTTTGATCTGGTAAATTTATTATAGCCATCGAAGAAAAAAATTAATTTTGTAAGTTTCAGTCAGTTTTTAAAAAAAATAAACCTAACTAGTCTAAAGCATACTATTTAAATATTACTTAAATATGTAGATGTCTTCTAAGAAACATAGACACCTGAAACAGTATTTTATTTTAAAAATTGGTTTTTAAAATAACATCTAAAAAATCTGATGCAGACTCAAAGTGCTGTACAAGCAAATTAAATTCTTCAATTTTATGACTTGATATAGACCTAACATGCAAAAAAAAAAAAAAAAAAAAAAATGCTTCCTTACACCTGCTGAGTTTTGTGAAATTAAAAATTCTCACAGCATTCATAGTTTGCTTTATCTTAGTTTTTAAAGTCCTTATTATGCTGTCAGTATTCATTGTGCCGCAAAATTGAAATGTGAGAATGCTGTAGGAACTGCTTGCCTTTCAAACTCCTATATACTATTTCTAGGACTTTATGGCAGGGTCAAGTGAAGCTGGAGGTTTGAAGAGGTGAATGGGTGAAAAGAAAGAAAATATGACTCCTTTATTAAATGGGTAAAGGAGATTGATAATAGATGATACCAAAAAAAAAAAAAAAGACTAAAAAGCTGCTTTCTCTTTCATCTTTACAAATACAGTGAACGTAAAATTCAGGGCAGGACACTCAGAAGTAGGTAACTATTAAAATAGGCTGAGTGCATTAAAAATATAGAGTCAACTGGCTTTTAGTCAGCTCTATTGAAAAACAGAAGTTTCACACAAAGTCTTATCTTTGAATACTGATGGGTTGAGAATCATTGAAACTGAGAAAGAAATTCTGTATCTTACTATGTAGGGAAATAGAGAATCTTCCTAAATTTCTATCAAATACATAGTTACAAAATTTAAAAGCCTCTATTAAACCCCCGTGAGAGCAATATGATGCCATAAAGAGCAACAAATAACAGACTGAACTGTCTCTAATGATTTTGTGGGACAAACCTGATAGTGTAAAGTGACGTGCATAAATCTAGTAAGCTTGACCACATTCTACACAAAACTGCCTTACAAAATGTGACTTGATGCTACAACTCCAAGAGCAGTACTGAAATGCCAGGCAGGCTGTGCCCAGGCAGTGGAAGATTCAATTATTCTAACCTCTTTATCAATTAACTGGGTGTAGAAGAGTAGGTGGGATCATTAAATTGGCAAATGACACAAAGTGAGAGGTATATCATTTTAATACCTTGAGCAAGTATCCAAAACTGTGGCTAACAGAACAAAGCTTATTGGAAGTACTTCTAATAGCCAAAACTAGTGAAAAACAAACTACAAGACAGAAACATTAAGAAGTTTCAAGGAGTTTGTAGTTAATAAGAGTTTGATCATGATCCATCAGGTTAGCAGATTTTCCTAAATTCAACATGACCTTGTATATATAAATACTACATAGATAGACCTATATCATATGAGAATCGTGAAGCAATCCTTCCTTCAAATAAAAGTGTAAACAGTCAGTGTAGCTAGGGAGAGATGGGGAAATGACTAGTGAGGAAAGGTTATTTAGGCTAAATTATGCAATTCAATTTAACAAAGAATTATCAAGTGTCTTTTTTTATTATAAATTTATTTATTTATTTATTTATTTATTTATTTATTTATTTATTTATTTATGGCGGAATTGGGTCTTCATTGCTGAGTGCGGGCTTTCTCTAGGTGCAGCAAGCAGGGGCTACTCTTCGTTGTGGTGTGTGGACTTTTCTCATTGCTGTGGCTTCTCTTGTTGCAGAGCGTGGGCTCTAGGCACGCTGGCTTCAGTAGTTGTGGCACGTGGGCTCAGTAGTTGTGGCTCGCGGGCTCTAGAGTGCAGGCTCAGTAGCTGTGGCGCATGGGCTTAGCTGCTCTGCAGCATGTGGGGTCTTCCCGGACCAGGGCTCATACCCGTGTCCCCTGCATTGGCAGGCGGATTCTTAACCACTGCACCACGAGGGAAGTCCCACGTGTCTTGTCTTTCTTTTTTTTTTTTTCCAAACCCAAGCTGTCTTTATTTTTTTTTAATTTTTAAAATTAATTAATTTATTTATTTTTGGCTGCACTGGGTCTTTGTTGCTGTGCACAGGCTTTCTCTCGTTGCAGCGAGTGGGGGCTACTCTTCTTTGCGGTGTGCAGGCTTCTCATTGCAGTGGCTTCTCTTTTTGCGGAGCATGGGTTCTAGGCGCACAGGCATCAGTAGTTGCGGTGCATGGGCTCAGTAGTTGTGGCTCACAGGCTCTAGAGCACAGGCTCAGCAGTTGTAGTGCACAGGCTTACTTGCTCCGCGGCATGTGGGATCTTCCTGGACCAGGGATCGAACCTGTGTCCCCTGCATTGGCAGGCAGATTCCTAACCACTGTGCCACCAGGGAAGTCCCTCGAGTGTCTTTTCAAGGCCAGGCTCTTGAGGAGGACTAAAGGGATATATCATCATAGCTTCCCATTTTAGTAATTTCTTTTTATTTGTTGTTAAGAGGTCTCTCAGAGTCAGACAAACAATTAAATGACAAATCACAGAGGTTCCTTCTGAAAACAAGGGCAGAATGTTCAGGATCTGCAAGTGTGGTGAGAGAAATACATCCTGGATTGGAAAAAGGATCATGGGGTTGGCAGAGAGTCTAAGTGTCAGTGGAAGGATGGGGACAGTTCTTGCCCAAGCTGAACAGCTGATGAGAATGTAGGAAGCAAGCAGCGGTAAAACTTTTTCAGCATCCAAACACAGCTGGTGGACCAGCTGATCTCTACATACACTTAGAAGAGAGAAAAAAAAATCCCTAGCAGGGATTTAGGTGAGAAAATAAAATAAAATAGACCAGAAAAAGACCTTAAAAAGTCATCTGCTCACCGTCTAGACAGGTGAATTGTAAGCTAGGGTGGGTAATGTGTGGCTACCATGCCAGCGAGAAGCCCTATAAGGCAGCTGCTGTAGCACTGTACCAGCCCGAGAAGGTCAAGTTTCCTTTACTTTGTCCTCTGGGCCTTTCCTTTCCTTTCTTCTTTTATTTATTTATTTGTTGGTCTCCCTTTCTTTTGCTCCTTCTTTTTCTAATACAAGAGAATGCTCTGTCTGTGGAAGCTGGTCTATACTGAAGTAGGTAACCAAAGAATTGTCATCTAGAGCAGTGGTTCTCAAATTGGGCATACATCAGAATCACCTGAAAAGCTAGTTAAAACAGATTGCTGTCCCCACACCCAGAATGTCTGGTTCAGTGGACAGACCACACAACCCAGTGGCTGGAGCCTGAGAATCTGCCTTTCCAACAGATTCCCAGGTACTGCTGAAGCTGCTTGTTCTGCATCACAATTCTGAGACCCACTGCTCTGCCCAAAATTCAAAGGTCCACAGTTTGCATACTGAAACCACAAATGTAATCACTGGTTTGAACAACTGCAATCTTTACCTAAACTATCACGAATATTCAGCCAGTAAACATCTGGATGGCCATACCATTTTTTTCCAGATGGTATCTGTCTCAATTGTTCCATGCCCAGGCCAAATTAAATGTTTTAAACATGACCCCTGAACATTGTCCATGAAATGTCCTTACATTTCAAATTCTATACCAAAATTATTCTTGCTGAGAAGAAAATTATAAAGATTTTAGGCTTAAACGCAACTAGTAACAGCTGCTCTAAAAAAATCTCAAAACGATCGCAGAGTAAAGAGTTCATTCGGTACTCTAAACTCTCACTGTTAAGGACAGTGTATATATACCCACCGTAATCTTGTATAAACATACAGTACACTTCAGCCATTATGAACACCAGCACCTTTATTATTCTGTGGGCAGAAAAAAATGAGAGCTCACCTTACGTTTAAGTTATAGAAAATTTTCATATTAAGGATGCTCTTAAAAAATGGGATGGTGCTACCAATAAAGACTATAAAATCTTCTGGTTTCAACAGCCTTTGAAGTAGCATCCCTTCCTTCTGCTTTGCTAAATAGGATCCTGCTTGGAGGCAGATGAAAAGACTGCCTAGAGGTTGGAGATTCCTTTACAATCCTATAAGTATAGACACATTTTAACTACCACAAATAAGTTATTAAGATCTCAGGTTGATTTTTAGTATATGTCATTACTAGATATGGCACTTTTTTTTTTTTTCATTTTATTTATTTATTTATTTATGG